>NW_027498009.1:0-34333 GCF_021521415.1 Bidens hawaiensis
ACCAACACCGCCGCCATCCCCACAATCACTGCCATTAAACCCCGGATCCGTGTTTCCATCCGGTCAATCAACCCCAGGGAGTAGGCGTCCTCCCTCCTCAGCTGCGCGATCGCATGCTGGCTGTCCAGTATGCAATCCACCAAGAGGTTCCTCCTCTGAATACCCACCTTCAAGGCGGTGGTGTGCTCATTCATCCGCTCGGTGAGCACACCGGAGCCACGCCGCCTCGGTGGAGGGACGCTCATCCCTCACTGGCCTGGGGGTACCCCCACACAGGTGGCGGCACAGGCCCGGGCTGGGGGGCGGGAGGACTCGCCTCTGTGGTAAGTGGATTTGGGTGGGGTAGAGGTAGGTGAAACATACGGGACACTGATCCGCGCCGTGAGGCGGGGACCGGGTCTGGGAGGGGTGAGGGTGACCTGAGGTGCGGGCGGGGTGGGAGACCTGGTAACCCTAGCAGGGGAGGACAAGCTAGCACTCCTAAGGCTAGTCTCAGAAGGCTCGGTGCTGGAAGCTAAGCGTACACTCCTAGAGTCCCCGGAACTGGCCTCCTCCGGGTCCTCCTCTACAGATAAACTTCGTGATCTTGACATGTTTACCTGTACACAAGTTAGCAACCATATAGTCCTTTCCATAGTGTAAATCATAATCAAATTAATATACACTTACTTATACAACTTGACCACATAACAATATTATCACATATTTGCACGTATGTTGCCAATTTTACCTATTAAAGTCCCCCGTGACTTTCCCTGAATTCCCTCGTGCCGACAAGTCTGTTATTATGTTCCGGACCATAATAACCCACTTGTCCCATCCAAGTTCATCCCGATCTCGTCACAATAAATTATTAGTTGATATTCAGATCCTATAATACTTGAGCTACTGGTTATATTTTAGGTATCTTTTAAAGACATCCTAATTCTTTATAACCAATGGCTCTGATACCAAGTTCTGTAACACCCAGTAACCGCAGCGGAAACGTACACGGGATGCAACAGACACATCTGATATCAACAGCATTGTTTATAAAGAAAACACCACTACATTAATTTAAACGTATTACATTGTTCTGAGTTTCATAACCATCTAAGCGTTATCACATAAGTGTTACCGTTAGTACATTAACATATTTAATGAAAAATATAGATCTCTAGACTTCCACAAAATAGCACACAGCATCGAACACATATCACTCATTCCAATTTGAGTGTACCTAGAAAGCACGTAAAGAAAACGGGTCAACTACGAATAGTTGGTGAGTTTCACTAATTTAAATAAACCATGACAAATCATTATAAAAATCATAAATAAGCGATGTAATTATACTGAGTTCACAAGTGAAAACTCTGTTAACCCCGAAACACATCAAATTACCCCTGGGGACACTGTTAACCCAGAAACATATCTAACAACCTCTGGGGACACTGTTAACCCAGAAACATATTTAATAACCTCTGGGGCACTGTTAACCCAGAACATTTCCAATATCCTATGGGGACACTGTTAACCCAGAAATACATTTAATAACCTCTGGGGACACTGTTAACCCAGAACACTGTTTCGGGCCTTACAATATTAGCAACTCAGTTAATTACCATCTTAATACATTACCGCACGATTTCCGTACAATAAACATTATATAAATACATTTGTTTCCATGCGATTAGCATGTACTTAAAACACTTTGATAGAAACATGCTTTCCGCCCCGGGAAAATATTTAAAACAGTTCAGTAAAAAGGGGCTCGTGAAAACTCACCTTCTTGTGAGCAAGATGTACTACGGTGCACGGCTACTGGTACAGATCTGTAATACGATCCCCAAATCGTTACTACACAATTTCTAACAATATAACTTAAATTCGTGTTAACCGGTACGTCCGGGGACACTGTTAACCCAGTACCGTACACGATCCGGGGACAATGTTAACCCCGAAATACTTTTCAGGACTTAGATTGTGATATCACCTAGAGTTCTTTAGTCAAAACTACCGTTAGTTTGTTTCTCGTTTTGCGTGCCTAGCACGGTTATCCGTCTTATGTTTACAAAAATAAGTTTGACCACACACGACCCGAAAATAGTTATTATTGATATTTTCATTAAAGTGGTGAAATTAGAGCTCGGTTAGACACCTTGTTTGGCCGCGGGGCCCGTTTCCGTCTTTAATACACCGGAAACGGTTAAATCGGGTAAAATTACCCAAATCATCCGAATTATTTTCGGATGATTTATTTTTACTTGATTAACTTAGTTTCATAAAAATCATCCATTTTTAAGGTTTTCAAACACCAGTCAGCTCGCTTAGGCGAACGTTGCCGGTTTACCACGTTTTAAGCTTTAAAAGTTTGTTTTTAAGTTCCATTTAGCACAAATAAGTATCCGTTTAGTCTCGGACCTTGAAATTTTGTACAAACCATATTTTGACAGTAAGGAATTTTATAAAATTTTTCCAGAATTAATTTTTATATCTAAGATTTATTTAACAATTTTTAAACGTCATTTAAACACCAAATATGTCGAAAATACCAAACGACCTTCAAAAAATCCCAAATTTTTCTGGGATGACCCCTGTCACCCACATAGTTCCCTGTAATTTTTCCAGAACCAAAAACTCAATTTTCATGCCATTTTTACCAAAACCGAGCTAGAAATCCCTAGAACTCGTTTTACCGAAAAGCCTACTTAGACTTCTCCAATGAACCTGAAATTTTGTGTGTGACTTTTATATGTTATATAAAGCTTATCTTAAATTTTCCAGAATTTTTCATGATGTTTAGCTATTTTTCACCATTTTTGGCCAAAACCGAGCATTAAATTCACCAAATATTCATCCTTTATCCAAAAATTACCAAAAACTCACAGATCTCATATTTTCATGTGTAGATCATCTCTGTGAAATTTCGTGACCCAACTCTAGGTCTATCACAATCTGTCCAAAATAACTAAATCATACGAAAACCGAACTACTTTGTGTTTTCTAGCGTTAGATCGCAAAGATCTTGGTTTCTAGCCTTTGCTAGCCACTCAGATACAACACTTACAAGCACAACAACACCACACCAAGCAAGTTATACCCACAATCAAGCCATTTCTTTCATGGTTTCGATTAAAACATCAAAACAAAGATTTTGACCGTAAAAATTCGTTTTTGACTCTTTTAACTACTTTCTTGGACCAAGATCCTTTGTATAACTGTATACATCACTTGATCCTCCAAGAATCGGTTTCATCTCGGGTTTTCACCCATTTTTCATTTGAAACCTCATTTCTTGTAAATGAATCAAGAAAAGAAGATAAACACGATCACAACTCGGTTTTTACCTTGTGTTCTTGCTTAAAAACTTGAATTTTGGATGGATGTTCAAGAGTTTTGGGAGGATTTGGAGAGAAATCTTGGAGAAAAAAGAAAAAATGAATGTGTATGTGTGAGACTATGGACCGATCGGTCCATAGTAAGGTGGGGAGGGGGGCCCACAACTCTAACCATGGCCACACATTTGGATTGCGTAATCCAGATAACGTTGTGGATAATCTGGTTCAGTTCGTTTTTTGGTTAAATGCTTAATTCGGCTTAAAACGAGGCTAAAACGGTCGTTTTTCGGCTTAAAAATAAAATTTATATAAAACCGATTTAAAATCTTTAAAAACTTAAACCATGACATTTATTGACTTAACACATCATATTGTCGGTCATTGTGCATCTTTTTCGGCTTGATCGATCGTCTCTTGCTTGGTTTGATGTTAAAGGTTTCGTTTAACGTAACGACGTACTAATAAATCGAAATCCTTTTTCTGTGCTATAATTCACTTATCCCGAAGCCTTAATACTTCGTAAACCTTACTAAACATCATATATTTCATCTATGACGTAATCCCCGATTCGTTCGGGTTTCAATAACCGTTCATCGGTTAATCGTAATTCTAATACGACTAACTGTTCATTCGAGTATAATTCGTACTGTGAATCTTATATACTCGTATAAACACATTATAATTCATATATTCAGTATTGAATAACACGTAAATAGTATATTCCGGCTAGGGTATACCTGAATTTGCCGGAATCGTTACAAATATTCACATGCCACGGGCTCTTAGTTCATCACTCGTGTTTGTGGGGACTTTCAAGTTTAAGCACTTAGATAATTCACATCATAACACGTTTCCAGATAGATAGATATATGTACCCATGTTTTTCACCCCAAAATTTCATAAAACACATCAAAAAGTGGGGTCATGAAACTCACCTTATTGTAATATAGTATCAGCAACGCAGTGTTGTAAATGGTATGCCTCGATTATTGCTTAGTCCTTATTATCGATATTGTATTGTTAATACTTGTACATTCTTTAAACTGAATTGGGATGTATATCTAGTCTGGGTACGGATGTTACGCCCAGAGCATGTCAGTAGTATTAGATTTGATATTGTACAATGTTTAATCAAAATCGGTTTGCAATCAATTTCACTGTTTTACGTGCCTTGACAAGTTGGTCGTTTACACGTTTCAGAGATACGCATTTCAACATTTTACATGCCTTGGCAAGTTGACCATTAAGTAAACGTACTTTTTGGTAAAATTATTCAATTTATAAAAGAAATTTAGGGTTTAGATGCCCAAATTTGCTACAGGGAATGTTTTCATTTTAATATTGTTTCGACTGTAAAAAAACGCGTATAATTTACCCGAATCGGATGAGAATCTTGTAAAAAAATCATTTATACTAAGTTTATTCAAAACTATAAAAATTGACCACTTTTGATGTTTTGACATACCAGTCAGCTCGTTAATCATAACGTTGCCGGTTTTATCAATACTTATATTGTTTAATCTTTAAATTATTATAAATTTTTATTTAAATATATATAAATTATAAGAATTTATATACTAACAAATTCAAATGTGTGGATTTTTATAAAAATAATTCTAGAATTATTAAACTTCTTTTGTTATTTATAGAAAATCATTTTATATGTTCATTTTATCCGATAAATCCCCCGTTTTTATGGATTTTAGAAATTGTTCTTTTTAGTCCCTGAACTTCTGTAATGTGTTTTTAAGCATTTTAAGTGACTTTAAAGGTGAAAATAGCTTCAAAATAGCTATGTAACATTTTTAAATATTTTAACCAAATTTATAATCCAAAAGTTTAAATAGGTCGGGTTTCTCATTTTTTTTTAAATTCAAAAATGTTACAACCTATGGTGTGTGCTTGATTGAGGAAAGACTTGTTATTTTACTTGCGCGATGAATTAATATTTGATAGTATTGCTATTATTCATCGTGTTGTGAAGGTTAAATATTTTACTTATTTGACAGTCATTGTAATACGTTTATAAAAGCAAGAATTCACTCAGCCTATGTGACTTTGTATGCATGTTAGATTTACTGCACGTTACACATATATTCACCACTTGGATGTGCTAGACGCAACCCGTCATTTGGAGGATGACCTTTCTAGTTAAAAACTGTATTTATTTAAATAGAGTTATGACATTTTTCTTATAGAATATCAATTAATGATTTTGACATTTTATATTGAGTGAATTATATGACATACATTATATTTATCTTAATTTAAATCTTACCGTCGTGTAAACTTGAGTTTTGAATTATATAAAAGTAGAATTTATTTCAAATTTATTTATATTCAATTTAGATGCTTCCCGCGTTTTGGGAATTTTATTTTGAAACACTTCTGCTATTTTTTATTTTGAGGTTACATAACCGTTTTTTGGTAACTTTTATGGTATGATATTCCAACTATCTGATACCCAGATTTTGGGGTCATATATTGGGAGTCTTGAGAGTTAATTACCATGAAAGAAAACGGTCACTATAAGTGATAATCGAAACTCAACAAGTCCCATTGTGTAACATCCTATATTTGATCGAAAATAAATAAAAGAAATTTCGTTTATTTAATAACGTGTCATTTTTCGATTTGAATAAATGAGATATCTTAGTGTGGGCTTGGACATTAAAAGATGGAATAAGGGATGGTGACCCTCATTCTTATCTCTAGGCTTTCATACACTCTCATAAACACACACTAACACCCTCCTTTATCTCGGACCAATGTTAGTCCCCCCGGGGCGTCGCCGATCGATACGAGATCCGCACGAGGTCTAGGAGTGCGGAATCCTCCTAGACTCGTTAATGGTGTAAAGATGAAGAACACAAACACGTACATGATCAAATACACAAACAAATACTAGAACGGGATAAACAAATCTGCAGATTCATATATAAAATAATCACGTTACATACCGTAACAAAAACAGAAAACACGACTGACCCGAGGTGAGCTCTACCTCGGGTCGTCTCACACGACTCTAGTCTCTTACTCTCTCTCAATAAACAAGCTGCTCAAACACACACTGATTTCTTGATTCCTAAAACTAAACAAGACACAACTATATATAGACAAACATTCACGGGCCTGGGCTTCAGTAGGCGAAGTTGTGCTAACTTCGCCTAAGGCGAAGTTGTGATAACTTCGCCTAAGGCAGAAGTTGTTACAACTTCGCCGTTGGCGAAGTTGTTCTAACTTCGCCTAAGGCGAAGTTGTGCTAACTTCGCCTGTAGCGTTCCGCTGGTCAGAATTGCATAGCGACGGTCACAAAATGCACCAACAGTCTCCCCTTTGACCGTTGCTCTCAATTCTAACAAACACGAAAGATCATCTGTTACAAAACATGCACCAACAGACTCCCTCTTAACTGATGATCTTCTGTTTGCAGTCAACCAGCCGTGTCAGAAACTGTCCTGTAGCTTCACAAATCTACCAATCACCCAGCGTCTTCCATATCAGATCTCCCCTTCAGTGTAAGCTTCTCCGACTATAACGATTGAGGTCTTTGTAATGCATGCATCCTCGTGCCAATAGATCATCTCGACCAATCACGTGAGTCCATCTGACTTCACCAACACATGAAGTTGGGCTACCTCCACAACTTCACCAACTCGTCGGCATACGATAAGGTTTAATCTTCAACTACTCAACATCAAGTGATCAATTTCATCACAAAACCACCCTGACAGAATCTAACACACGACCATTAAAAAATCTGAAGCATCTTCAATCACCAGGGATAACGATCAGGAACATAAACACTTTAATTCCCGGTTAAATCCAACTTGTTCCAGAATCTTCACTTTAATAAATAAGCATCACGTTTCAGGATCCAATTCTCGAATGCCTTGAAAATAACATAAAAAATATGCTCTGACCGCAATCCAGTAATGACGAAAAACCTTCAGTTCAATTTGACTTTCTTTGGTTGGTCACCACGAACAACAACAATTTCCTTTCCCACAAACACCCGAATATGTGTCACTATCCAGTTTCAAACAATAACCCATTCACAACCTCAACTCCAAATCAGAGTTGACACGTATTTGTTCACACGTAAAACCAAAAGATAACAAAATCACTCGTTGACGGAACAACATCTTCGGTCTCACAATAATCGTGTACACCTGGCCATACAGACGGAAAATTCCAAAATACTCTTTTTTTTTTTTTTTTTTTTTTTTTTTTTAATCTCGTTAACTTCGCCTGGCCATAACTTCGCCGAGAAGTCAACTTCGCCTAAAGTCAACTTCGCCTGTTCATAACTTCGCCGGACCTTATATCTTCGCTGAAACCCTACGAACAGTGACGGCAACTTCGCCTGATGAACAATAACTTCGCCTGAAGAACTGTTCGGCCAGAAACGCACAGAAACGTGCCAGAAACACCAAAACGCAGATCTCGAACCATAGCGTAAGAGCCTAAGGCTCTGATACCACTTGTTAGTCCCCCCGGGGCGTCGCCGATCGATACGAGATCCGCACGAGGTCTAGGAGTGCGGAATCCTCCTAGACTCGTTAATGGTGTAAAGATGAAGAACACAAACACGTACACGATCAAATACACAAACAAATACTAGAACGGGATAAACAAATCTGCAGATTCATATATAAAATAATCACGTTACATACCGTAACAAAAACAGAAAACACGACTGACCCGAGGTGAGCTCTACCTCGGGTCGTCTCACACGACTCTAGTCTCTTACTCTCTCTCAATAAACAAGCTGCTCAAACACACACTGATTTCTTGATTCCTAAAACTAAACAAGACACAACTATATATAGACAAACATTCACGGGCCTGGGCTTCAGTAGGCGAAGTTGTGCTAACTTCGCCTAAGGCGAAGTTGTGATAACTTCGCCTAAGGCAGAAGTTGTTACAACTTCGCCGTTGGCGAAGTTGTTCTAACTTCGCCTAAGGCGAAGTTGTGCTAACTTCGCCTGTGGCGTTCCGCTGGTCAGAATTGCATAGCGACGGTCACAAAATGCACCAACAACCAAGATTCGGAGGAAAAGATCCGAGCTTGTGGGTGTCAGAGTGTCGTGACGAGCAAGACATACACCAAGCTTAGATCGTGTTCGTGAAATCGATTCGTTTAAGGTACGCTCTATAATGAAAACTTGTTCGGCTCGTTTAGTATTCCTTGATCTATATATAAATGGTAAAAACGAATCAAACGCAACGATTCTCGTTGAAATTCGTTAACATCTGTTAGGTTAATTAATCAAACCATGAGCTGTATACTTAGATCGATCAAATGCACCATTTAAACATGTTGTTCGGCTGTTTGGATGATTAGGGTTAGTAGGCGCTGTAAATACGAGTCTAATGTTACCAATTTGGTGTTGTTTCATCATGAATTGAGGGCTAATTACAGATCTGGTGTATGTTGACTATGTTATGTTCTCGACGATTTTCAGTTTGACAATCAAAGTCAAAGATTTGATAGAACATATATTCATTTGTTATGAATAGCAAATGACTGATCATTCGTTAAGCAGTTATAACGAATAAGATCCATTGGTACGCTCTCATGATGAATGAGCCTCTCATACATCTCCTGGAATTCACGAATGATCTTACTCATTTGTTATCCGTCCATTTGTCATGAAGAGACAACGAATCAACCCATTCGTTATAGATACATTCATGTGCTCCTGTAACGAATGAACCTTTCATTCGTCTCAAAGAAATCATGAATGGCCTAATTCAGTTGTTACTCATGCATTCATCCCAGATCAACCAATCGTTATAACTAATGGAACCATTCTTCATAACGAACTGGATAAAGAATGAGGCTTAAGCAGAGACCATTCGTTATAATGAATGAGGCTTAAGCTAAGACCATTCGTTATAACGAATAGGATAGCGAATAGAATAATCATTTAAGAATTTAAATGAAATTTGTGTTAAGAACCTTTAATGAAAATAAAATTTTTCCAGCCAGGGGCTCTGCCCCCTTGGACCCTGCAAGGGGCTGCCGCCCCTAGACCCCATGGGCAGGGGTGCTGTCCCCCGACCCCCGTTCGTTGAGGGTTATATTAGACTAGAAATATGATATAGGTAGTGATAGTAAACTGATACGTGTAATTGTTATGCAGTTAGCCGTGCCCAGTTAAAGAAAATAGTTACCATTAACTCTAAAAGGAATCGAGCTCAGGTGAGTTTCTAGCCCCATTTCCTTGTTGTGTTTTCGGGGTTGTGTGCATACTCAAGGTGAATAGTTAATACACTTACCTTAAGTGGTAAGTGTATGGTTTGTGAATGTGTATGATATGTGAATGTGTATGAATGATATATGTAAGAGGTTAAGAGTATGTATGAAAGTATATAATGAAATGTGTATGTAAAGAAACATATGTATGGTTGTATGGATAGAAGGGACCAGAACCTAATAATATCTGAGATAGAAGGGACCAAATCCTAATAATATCTGAGACATGAGGGACCAGACCCTAATAATATTAGAGATAGAAAAGAAAGGAACCAGACCCTACTAATATTTGAGATGGTAAAAATAGTTATGTATGTAGTATGAAAGAATGAAAGTGTGATGGTATGAAATAATGTATAAATGAATGTATGAACGTATTAAAGAAAGGTAACAGGTAGAGTATACAATATGTATGTTCGGATGCTTATATGAAAGTAAGTGTATGAATGTATGTTGCCTGATTAACTATAACTCACTCAGCGTAGCTGAATTTTAGTATGCACACAGGTGAGTAGGATGAGACAGCTGGCTTGAAGAGGGACACATGGCAGGCGAATAAAGAAGCTGGCATCTGAAGACTTGGTTAATAATGTTTGAACTGAAAGAAATGTTTTATATTGTTCTAATTTAAGACTATTGTAATGAATGGTTGACATTTATCTATTCCGTAAAAAGTTCAAATTAACCTTGATATTTAGAACTATGTTTATGAGTAAATCCAACGCCAAGGTAGGGCACCGGGATCGGGGCCTTACAAGTTGGTATCAGAGCCTAATTAGAGAGAATTATTATAATACATGCTTAGACTCAAACGTAGATTGGGACATAAGTAAGAAAAGAAAGAAGATGTCAGTTCAAGAAAGCCATGTGTCACCCAAGCAAGCTAGTAAAGGTAAAGTACATGATTAATTCATGTGTCATGTGAGAATGTGTAAGAAAGTTAAGTTAATTGCTAGAGATAGGAGTATATGATTATATGAATTGTTTGGTAGTCTAATTGTTTAAGTAGAACTAGCTCAAGTGTATTCTCAAAGGGAAGTGTATAGGACGTGGAAAGTAACGTGATCAGCTAATCACAGCTGGACATTGTTATTATCTGTTAGCCTTACTATCCTTGTACTAAATAGTTCCTAGAGTGATGATGTTTGTGTTTCCTTATATAACACGAATGGCTAGAGCAAGATAGGATGTTGTCCGAGGAGGTCGTGCCAAACATCGTGGTAGGCCACGTACAGTACGAGAACCTTCTGTACAGTCAGTTATCAACATGAGAGACAAAGAGAGTGCAGCTGGACGAAATCCAAGCAATAATGAAGGGTATCAACTAGACCCTGTTCTTCAAGCTGCCATTGCTCAGGCTGTAGTGGCTGCAATGAAGGAATTACATCCTGGAAAGTCTGCTGCAAGCCATGTGAGGACCGTTGAGAAAGTAGGGGATGATGGTAAGAAAGCTGATGATGATGAAGGCGATTCGAGTGAGGTCTGATTTGTGAAGGTTGATGAGAGAAAGAGAGGACGTGATGGGTGTAACTATAAGTCATTCAAAGGTTGTGACCCACCGAAGCTGACTAGTTTAGGTGATGCAATCGCTACTCTTCAATGGATAACTTCTATGGACAAGATTATCCGAATTAGCGAATGTCGTCCCGACCAAGTAGAGGGTTATGCCACTCAGTCGTTTGGTGAGGAGGCTATGTATTGGTGGGAGACAGTGGAGCAAAGGAAGAGTCGATAAGAGATTAAGGCTATGAGATGGGATGAGCTGAAGGAGCTGGTGATGAAGCGATTTTGTGCTGACGCTGAAGTTGAAAGGGTTGAGATGAAGTTTCTAAATTTAATGGCGGGTAAGATGGCACACCGCGAGTACCATACTGAATTCAACCGCATGTCTAGGCTGGTGCCTGACATGGTGAATACTGAAGCCAATAGGATCAAGTGTTATATAAGACGACTACAACAGAATTTCCACACTTTGGTCAAGAAAAGTACACCTGCTACTTTCGACTGTGTTGTTGAAATCGTAGAGATGGTTAACGATTTTTTGGTTGTGGATGAGGTGGTGGTGGAAGAGAAGAAAGAGAAGAAATTGGTTGTTCCTTCTAAACGACCTGGTACTCAGTTGTGGAACCCTAGGGATAAGAAGCAGAGTGTGTGGGAGAAGAGGTCATGTAAGACGTGTGGTAAGATGCATGGTGGTGAGTGCAAATGGGGTAAGGGTACGGATGTTTGTCCGAGGAGGTCGTGCCAAACATCGTGGTAGGCCACGTACAGTACGAGAACCTTCTGTACAGTCAGTTATCAACATGAGAGACAAAGAGAGTGCAGCTGGACGAAATCCAAGCAATAATGAAGGGTATCAACTAGACCCTGTTGTTCAAGCTGCCATTGCTCAGGCTGTAGTGGCTGCAATGAAGGAATTACATCCTGGAAAGTCTGCTGCAAGCCATGTGAGGACCGTTGAGAAAGTAGGGGATGATGGTAAGAAAGCTGATGATGATGAAGGCGATTCGAGTGAGGTCTGATTTGTGAAGGTTGATGAGAGAAAGAGAGGACGTGATGGGTGTAACTATAAGTCATTCAAAGGTTGCGACCCACCGAAGCTGACTAGTTTAGGTGATGCAATCGCTACTCTTCAATGGATAACTTCTATGGACAAGATTATCCGAATTAGCGAATTTCGTCCCGACCAAGTAGAGGGTTATGCCACTCAGTCGTTTGGTGAGGAGGCTATGTATTGGTGGGAGACAGTGGAGCAAAGGAAGAGTCGATAAGATATTAAGGCTATGAGATGGGATGAGCTGAAGGAGCTGGTGATGAAGCGATTTTGTGCTGACGCTGAAGTTGAAAGGGTTGAGATGAAGTTTCTAAATTTAATGGCGGGTAAGATGGCACACCGCGAGTACCATACTGAATTCAACCGCATGTCTAGGCTGGTGCCTGACAAGGTGAATACTGAAGCCAATAGGATCAAGTGTTATATAAGACGACTACAACAGAATTTCCACACTTTGGTCAAGAAAAGTAAACCTGCTACTTTCGACTGTGTTGTTGAAATCGTAGAGATGGTTAACGATTTTTTGGTTGTGGATGAGGTGGTGGTGGAAGAGAAGAAAGAGAAGAAATTGGTTGTTCCTTCTAAACGACCTGGTACTCAGTTGTGGAACCCTAGGGATAAGAAGCAGAGTGTGTGGGAGAAGAGGTCATGTAAGACGTGTGGTAAGATGCATGGTGGTGAGTGCAAATGGGGTAAGGGTACGGATGTTTGTTACAAGTGTGGTAAAGCTCACGATGGAGAGTGCAGGCTTGGGTCAAATGCCTCTTACAAGTGTGGAAAAATGTGGAATTATGCTCCAGATTGCACTACAAAGCCCGCGTGTTATAAATGTGGTAAGACGGGTCATATGGCTAGGGAGTGCACTGATGAAACTAGAGGAATTGGAAGGAAAGATGTTGAGCAAGCTTGGCCAAGGACTAGGGCCTTCATGATGACTCAGGAACAGGCCAAGCAGATCCCAGATGTCGTGACACGTACGTTTCTAGTAAACGGTATTTCCGCTTCTGTGTTGTTTGACTCAGGTGCAAATGAAATGTTGTCGTGTGCCTGAAGCCTTTATAGTAGAAACTTCTAATGAGACCTCGGTTAGGATAATGAGAATGGTTAAGGATTATAAGATAGATTTAGAGGGACGTGAGTTCCCTGTTACCCTATATGTTATGACCTTAGAAGGGTTCGATGTGGTTTTGGGAATGGATTGGGTATCTGAGTTTGAGGCTCAGATAGTTTGTAAGAGTAGGTTGATAAGGTTAAAGTCCTTAGATGGTGGTACGGTGACGGTTTATGGTGATAAAGAAAGTTCAGGGCTAAAGGTCATTTCAATGATAAAAGCCGAAGGATGGTTAAGGCGAGGGTGCGGCGACTACTTGGATTATGTTGTCAAAGCTACGGACGAGACAAAAGAAGTTAAAGATGTTCTTGTTGTGCATGACTACCCAGAAGTGTTCCCTGAGGACCTTTCGGGGTTTCCACCAGAGCGAGAGGTAGAATTCCAAATAGACTTAATACCAGGAGCACAGCCCGTCACGAAAGCACCTTACCACATGGCGCATCCGAGATGAAAGAATTGATGTCCCAACTACAAGAACTCCTCTATAAAAGTTTTATAAGACCGATTGTTTCCCCGTGGGGCGCACTGGTGTTGTTTTTTAAGAAGAAGGCTGGAAGTATGAGAATGTGTATAGACTATCGTGAGTTGAACAAGCTTACGGTGAAGAACATGTATCCGTTGCCACAAATTAATGATTTGTTTGATCAACTACAAGGTTTGAGTTGGTTCTCACGAATAGACCTTAGATCAGGCTATCATCAGCTGAAGGTGAAAGACGCAGACTCCCGCAGCGAGTTCCTAAGACAGTGTTTCAGACGAGGTATGGACACTACGAGTTCCTCGTGATGTCGTTCGATCTAACGAATGCTCCCGCAGCATTTATGGATATGATGAATAGGGTATGTCGGCCGATGTTAGATAAGTCAATCATCGTTTTCATTGACGATATATTGATTTATTCTAAGAGAGAGTCTGACCGTGTTGAGCATCTAAGAGAAGTATTGGAGATTTTGAAGGAAGAGAAAATGTATGCTAAGTTTTTTAAGTGCGCATTATGGTTGCGTAAGGTACAGTTTCTAGGTCACGTAATCAATCCTGAAGGGAATACTGTGGACCCAGCTAAGATTGAGGCAATTATGAATTGGAAGGCTCCGCAGAACCCGACTGATATACGCAGCTTCTTAGGGTTGGCTGGCTATTATAGGAGATTCATTGAAGGCTTCTCCAAGATAGCCGCACCGTTGACCGAAATGACCCGGAAGTCTATAGTATTCAAATGGGGTAAGCTTCAGGAGGATACTTTTGAGGAATTGAAGAAAAGACTCACACAAGCTCCAATCCATGCTCTACCCGATGGTGACGAGGATTTGGTTGTTTGTACAGATGCCTCGCATCGTGGGTTAGGTTGAGTGTTAATGCAACGAGGAAAAGTGATAGCTTATGCGTCCAGACAGTTGAAGGTTCATAAGAGTACCTACCCGACGCATGACTTAGAGCTAGCAGTAGTAGTGCATGCTCTCAAGATATGGAGGCATTACCTATATGGTACAAAGTGTACTATTTACACCTATCATAAGAGTTTGAAGTACTTCTTCGAGTAAAAAGAATTGAACATGAGACAGAGGATATGGTTGGAGTTGATAAAGGACTATGACTGTGATATCAAATACCATCCTGGTAAGGCTAATGTGGTTGCTGACGCAATAAGCCGTAAGAATGAAGAAGTCATTGCAACAGTGAAGTCATATAAGTTGATTATTAACTCATATCTTTTTAAAGAGATCATCAAAGTAAAGTTTGAGGTGATTATAAATGAAGGGCTAGTGAAGAAGGAAAGAATCTTCGGACAGCAAGACGAGCTGGTGGAAAACAATCATGGTGTGAAGACTAGGTTTGGTCGCATGTGGATTCTGCGCCATGGAGATCTTAGATGCCGAATCCTAGATGAAGCTCATAATCAAGATACTTGATCCATCCAGGATCCACCAATATGTATCAAGTCCTAAAGAGAGACTATTGGTGGCCGACTATGAATCATGATGTAGTAGATTATGTTAGTCAATGCTTAACTTATTTGCAAGTCAAAGCTGAGCACCAGAAACCTTATGGGAAGATGCAGCCTTTGGAGATACCTGAATGGAAATAGGAACACATCACCATGGATTTCAAAACTTAGTTACCGCGTACAGGTAAACATCATGATACCATTTGGGTGATAGTGGACCGTTTGACTAAAAGTGCTCACTTTCTGCCTATATGAGAAGCTATCACGTCAGAAACGTTAGCAAATGTGTTCATAAAAGAGGTTGTGGCTAAACATGGAGCGCCGTTATCGATTGTGTCTGTATATTCGCTTTACTTCAAGATTCTGGAAAAAGTTCCATGAAGCTATAGGAACGATATTGAACATCAGTACGACGTATCATCCTAAAACAGATGGATAGTCTGAAAGGACAATCCAAACCCATGAGGATATACTATGTGCTTGTATTTTAGACTTTGGGGGAAGTTGGGATGATCATCTGCATCTTGCAGAATTCTCTTACAACAATAGCTACCATTCGAGTATTGGTACGTTTGAGATGTTGTATGGTAGACGTTGTAGAACTCCTGTATGTTGGGAGAGATTGGTCAGAACGAGATCGGAAGCTGAGAAGTTGTGCAAGAAACTTCGTCAAGGTTCTATCATATCAAGGCAAGAATGAAAGATGCTCAAGATCCTCAGAAGTCCTATGCTGATAAGCGGTGGCGACCGATTGAGTTTGATGTTGGTGACAATGTGATGCTCAAGGTCTCGCCTTGGAAAGGAATTATTCGGTTTAGGAAGAGAGGAAAGTTAAGTCCAAGGTACATTGAACCGTTTAAGATCGTCGATCGTGTGGGTGAAGTGGCCTACAAGATGGAGTTGCCTGAAGAGTTAGAAGGAATCCACTCTACCCTTCATGTTTCTCATTTGAGAAAATGTCTAACTGATGACATGTCACATGTGCCATTACTAGACATTGAAGTTGATGAACAGCCAAGCTATATTGAGCAGCTTGTAGAGATCGTTGACCGCAAGGAAAGACAACTCCGTTATAAAGTTATCCCTTTGGTGAAGGTGATATGGAAGCATCGTAAAGGATCGGACGCTACTTGGGAAGTTGAATAAGAGACGTGCATGTTTACCCAAATTTGTTTTAAGTAATAGTTAGGTATCGGGGGCGAAACATCTTTAAGGAGTAAAGACCTGTAACATCCTACTTTTGATATAAAAAAAAAGAAAGAAATTTTGTTTATTTAATAACGTGTCGTTATTCGATTTGGATAAATGAAATATTTTAGTGTGGGCTTGGACATTAAAAGATGGAATAAGGGATGGTGATGGGCCATAGGTCCATGGGCTTAAGGGTATATAAACCCCTTAAACCACCCTAAAACCCTAAAACCCTCATTCTTATCTCTAAGCTTCCATACACTCTCAAAACACACACTAACACCCTCCTTTATCTCGGACCAAGATCAGGAGGAAAAGACCCGCGCTTGTGGGTGTTAGAGTGTCGTGACGAGCAAGACATACACCAAGCTTAGATCGTGTTCGTGAAACCGATTCATTTAAGGTACGTTCTATAAAGAAAACTTGTTCGGCTCGTTTAGTATTCCTAGATCTATATATAAATGGTAAAAACGAATCAAACGCAACAATTCTCGTTGAAATACCTTAACATCTTTTAGGTTAATTAATCAAACCATGATCTACATACTTATATCGATCAAATGCACCCTTTAAATGCAATATTCGGATATTTGGATGATTAGGGTTAGTAGGCGCTGTAAATACGAGTCTAATGATACCAATTTGGTGTTGTTTCATTGTGAATTGAGGGTTAATTGCATATCTGGTATATGTTGACTATGCTATGTTCTTGACGATTTTCAGTTTGACAATCAGAGTCAAAGATTTGAAAAGAACATATATTCATTCGTTATGAATAGCAAATGACTGATCATTCGTTAAGCAGTTATAACGAATAAGATCCATTGGTACGCTCTCATGATGAATGAGCCTCTCATACATCTCATGGAATTCACGAATGATCTTACTCATTCGTTATCAGCCCATTTGTCATGAAGAGACAACGAATCAACCCATTCGTTATAGATACATTCGTGTGCTCCTGTAACGAATGAGCCTTTCATTTGTCTCAAAGAAATCACGAATGGCCTAATTCATTCATTACTCATGCATTCGTCCGAGATCAACCAATCGTTAAAACGAATGGAACCATTCGTCATAACGAATGAGGCTTAAGCAGAGACCATTCATTATAACGAATGGGATAGCGAATAGCATAATCATTTAATAATTTTAATGAAATTTGTGTTAAGAACCTTCAATGAAAATAAAAAACTTTCAGCTAGGGGCTCTGCCCCTTGGACCCTGCTAGGGGTTGCTGCCCCTAGACCCCACTGCCAGGGGTATTGCCCCCCGACCCCCGTTCGTTGAGAGTTATATTAAACTAGAATTATGATATGGGTAGTGATAGTAAACTAATACGTGTAATTGTTATACAGTTAGCCGTACCCAGTTAAAGAAAGGAGTTACCATTAACTCTTAAAGGAACCGAGCTCAGGTGAGTTTCTAGCCCCATTTCCTTGTTATGTTTTCTAGCCCTATTTCCTTGTTATGTTTTCGGGGCTGTGTGCATACTCAATGTGTATGATATGTTAATGTGTATGAATGATATATGTAAAAGGTTAAGAGTATGTATGAAAGTATGTAATGAAATGTGTATGCATAGAAACGTATGTATGGTTGTATGGATAGAAGGGACCAGACCGTAATAATATCTGAGATAGAATGGACCAGACCCTAATAATATCTGGGACAGGAGGGACCAGACCCTAATAGTATCTGAGATAGAAAAGAAAGGGACCAGACCCTACTAATATCTGAGATGGTAAATATAGTTATGTATGTAGTATGAAAGTGTGATGGTATGAAAGAATGTATGAATGAATGTATGAACGTACGAATAAAAGGTTAAAGGTAAAGTATATTATATGTATCTTCGGATGCCTATATGAAAGTAAGTGTATGAATGTATGTTGCCTGGTTAACTAAAAACTCACTTAGTGTAGCTGACTTTTAGTATACACGCAGGTGAGTAGGATGAGACAGCTGGCTTGAAGAGGGACACATGGCAGGCGAATAAAGAAGCTGGCATCTGAAAACTTGGTTAATAATGTTTGAACTATAAGACATGTTTTATATTGTTTTAATTTAAGACTATTGTAATGAATGGTCATTTATATATTCCACAAAAATTTTAAATTAACTCTGATATTTAGAACTATGTTTATAAGTAAATTCAATGCCAAGGTAGGGCAACGGGATCGGGGCCTTACACATTGTTCCACCGGTTATACCCAGGCAACTGTTCAAGATACACCAGCTCTTACTTTGGAGGACACATTTTCATTCAATCCACTATTCCCAATAGTTAATCATGTATCAGTTCAACTTGTAACAACAACTTATTTTATTGCTTCTACAACATTTTCTCCCATTTTTATTGAAGCTACAACTATAATAGCAACACCAAGCACTCCCGATACATCCGTTAGCGTTCCGTCTGCTACAATAATTCCTATTTCTCTAATTCAATAATTCTTTATGGATAATACCACATTTCATATACCTCAAGGTCCCCTGCTTACTCGTCAAGTTTTACGTGAGACGGGGTCTAGCAGCTTTGTTGAAGCACCTTTGCGACAATTAGTCTTATATTTGATTAATTTGGTGTTTTGCAACAAGCTCATATGAATGTTGATTAATGAGTGGTTGGTGAGATACCCGTGCGTGAAAATAAGATGATTCAAGGATTACGTGGTATCTTGAAAGAGACTAAAGAGTTAAAGAAAACAATTGCTTCTCAAGGGAAGATGATTTTCCAACTACAATGTAAAGATGATGAACTAAGAAAGTGAAAGGGAGATGATATAGGTGATGATCCCGAGGCGGTAAATGTTGGTGATTAGCAACATTTTTCTATTGGTACTTCCGGCCATGGGGAGTCTTCGAAGACTTTGTTATTCATGAAACATTTGTAGACCCGCTTCTACTTAAGACACGAAAGGTCAAAGCATTAGTGTATGCTGATGAATTCGGGGCTATTCAAGGTTAAGTAAATGCATACGAGGTTGAAGACAGAGAGTTTGGAGCTCATTGTTTAAATAATGAGTACATTGTTGTGTTGTTAGAATTAAATGAACAAGAAGTTGAGGTCATGGCTAAGAAAGGTAAAGATGTGGAAGTTGAAGATTATTTTTCTGATAATGATAATGTTCTAGCTTCTAATGATAATACATTCAATGATGAGGTTGAAATTAAAGATATTACCGCTGAAGAATATTCGGTATTCTC
Organism: Bidens hawaiensis; assembly: GCF_021521415.1. Taxonomy (NCBI): domain Eukaryota; kingdom Viridiplantae; phylum Streptophyta; class Magnoliopsida; order Asterales; family Asteraceae; genus Bidens; species Bidens hawaiensis. The sequence continues at coordinate 19,591 of NW_027498009.1, forward strand.
AGCTAATGTATTTGAAGAAGTTGAGAAAATCTTAAAGGAAAAAAGAAAATGTTGTGAAAGAAAAAGAACTAGTGAGGACTAAATATGATTCAAAGAAGTTCAACAAGTGGTTGTAGTTAATGAGACGGACACAAGAAAAGTATTATGAACAAGCAAAAGCCAAACTTAGTAAAGGAAAGATATTCAAGCTTTTGAATATTAAAAGTGTGAAAAGTGATATTATATATTTGATGTATGAGCTCGAACTTCATGTTTGCATGATTAAATGGGAGAATGACATTCAATACTTTGAGAAGTTTACTAGTATTCTGACATCGCCTCGCTGGGTTGTTAGGACATTGGCATATCGACCATTTATCAATTGAGAAAATGTTGAGATGTTGAGATGGTTTCATAGTGACTAGGTTTACGAAGTTCATCATGGCTTCAACGTCATATAATATTATAGATAAGTCCTTACGACACTCGCAGGAAGGTTATACATAAAGTCAAAACTCCTCGTGTGTTAATGAAGACCCCGAAAGAATGGAACAAGATTTTTACCTAGAATTTCAACAATGGTATTACGATGAATATACTATGGAAGTTGCCATTGTTTCGGGGAAAGACATGTAGAAAAGATTCATCAAGGTGTTTGAATCAATGTGATTAATAAACTGTTCCAAGAAAGATATCGATACTTTGTTTGACAATCAGATCAGATGGAAGAACAACCAGGATAATGAATTGGAGTTACAGTTTCAGAGGGTTTTTCGTGTGTGCTATTCCTTAGAGACACATGCTGCAGAAGTTAGAAGACCAAGAAAAAGAATTAAAAGATCAATACATAGCCAAAGACAATGAGGAGTTTTCTCATACAGTGTTTTCTTTATATGTCTTGTACTTTGTACTTAAATGGTCAAAGATTGAATGTATAGGGACATTTATGTAATTTATGTAAATATAATGGACTCATACGATTAGAGTCTAACGTAGTTGGTGTATGGGGTGACATTCGCTAGAATGATATGTTTTCGTGATAAGTAATTATCACTGAGCATACAAATCAAATGAGCTCATATACTAAAAATATGTAAATTATGTTATGCAAATGTAAGTTAACAAGTTGATTTTATGTGTTTGAGCCTCGTTACTCAGCCAAATTCTCTCCATACACACACCGTACACACATTGAACCCTAATTGATCATTACAAAAAAAACCCACCTAATATACAGACGAGACCCAATGGATTCTTAAAGGGACCCCGATACATGCATCGTAGCATGCGAATTACATCAGCTAAAAATTAGGGTTTTTTTATTTTAAACCAATTTAAGTCACCTTTGGACATTATTACGACATGGAGACGAACCATGGGCGATTTAAAATATTCTTCACCAGTTCTTTGCGATTTGGGGTATCAAGATCCCATTTGGAGCTTATTCAGATTTGTTATCGGTATAATCATTCGATTTAGACTTTGTTATCATCTTTTAAATAATCAGATGATTTTGACGTATTTTTAGATTTCTTGATTTTCGGTTATAGTTTGAATGTGGTAATTCACATGACCATATCTTGTTGTTGTTTTGATCATATGTATATTGGATTTTTTTTTCTCTCGGCGCATAGAGATATCCCTTAGATTCTGTAAAATCATTCTAGCTTGTTAATAATTTGGTTTTGGGTCCAGATTTTCTAAGTGTGAATAATACAAATTTAACAAACCTTGAAACTGAGCCATTATGGTGTGCATTCCTACATGATGACTAGAAATATGATTCGGGTTAGCTAGGTTATGCTATGTGTTGTCTGATAGTTGTGTGGCCGATTAGTTGGGTTCAGCTGTTTATTCGAGTATAGAGTTTCCTAGTATTTCAGTTTTCAATTTATTTCACCTTCACAATTCGATTGTTGTGGGATTTCTTGTTGATGGGTCGAGCCAGTTCATCATAGCACTCTATCACTTGTCTCAATTCGAACAAAGTTTGTCGTCCTTGACGAGAGGTTTATTGGGTTAGACCCGGGCCTTTAGTCATTAACTGGAATTAGGATTTCATAGCGTAGGATTCCTACCTAGATAGCTCGTCTTTATCATATTTGTCTTTCACACCGATTTCCTTGTATTCAACTGGAATTAGGATTTCATAGCGTAGGATTCCTACCTAGATAGCTCGTCTTTATCATATTTGTCTTTCACACCGATTTCCTTGTATTCATGACAGTTTATGTTTTATTTTATTACAAGTTTTTATTGAGAATTATATAATTAATATCAAAAACTCTTTCTACAAACAAAAATTAAAGTAGGCTATTACTCAATTTAGGGTTAATAATAGAAGTTCTCATACTTTCCTTGGTTCTATAACTGGTATTACATACTTACTACATTGTGATTGGCACACTTGCCATTTGTGTGTAGTTTATTTGGTAAACATAATTTTAAAACATGAGATGTATTTTATACACATACTATTCATACAACACTATTACTTGTACCTTATAATCTGCACCCCCAATATTAAATAAAGTTAACATCGTAATGTTGACAAAAATAAATATGTCACGATGACATGATGGAAATTTGTTTAAAGTTAGCGTAGTTAAATATATAAGAGAAAAACACAATAAAATAAAATTGAGGAATATATGGATAAGCATATTGGGGTGGAAGAGTAATTATTCTTTAAATTTACAAAAGTTGAGTAAGTTGAGGGGTAAAGGAGAGAAGTGAAATTTAAACAATCATATGATTTATGTAGGCCTCTTGATCAAAGACTGCAATACCCTTTTAACCTATTTTAATCACGCAAAAGTGTAGTACCATGTGCAACACTTGTTAAAATACTTAAATTTTAAAAGGACATTGACTCCTTTATAATATATACTGTGGATATGAGAAGAGTAAAACTTTTTTATTACATATAGTATAGATATGAGAATAGATATGTAATTTTATACATTTATAAGAGTTCATGTAATTGTGACATTTTCATACGTTAATGTTGTTTTTAAGAACAAATTAATCTAAAAACAAGTATTTTGTTTTCTTTAATTTAATTATATGCTATTTTATATAGTTATTTTATCTAAAAAAAATAACATTACGTGATTACCACAGTCTGTTTTTTCTGTCACATGGTGAAGAACAAGAAAAGAGTTTGATTTGATTTCTCTAATTACTCTTATCACCGTCTTTTGATTATCGTTTTTCCGTTTTTCAATTTGTCCACAATGTAACCTTTAATTTGTGTACTGTAGCTTTGGTGGGTACTCTAGGTACGTATGTGGTTGCAAAATCTAACAACGCTTAAGACTATACGCTATGGGGCGCCCATGGCTGAGGTGGCGGGTGTCGATGGGCGCCGCACACCGCCGTGGGGCGCGGACGGGGGAGGGGCGACGAAGATCCGGTCGTTGCAATGGCCGGCGCGGTTGATTGAGTTTTGATGGGCCCCCTTTCAGCAGCTCTTTCCATCTCTCTCACACACATACATACATATGCATATATATATATATATATATAATAGGAGCGCCAACCATAGCGGGGCATCTTTGGGGTGGGCTTCGAAGTCCTCGGTGCTTAAGTGACGCTGACGTGGCACGGTGGAGGGGCTTCGAAGCCCCTCACCATAGCGACCAGTCTAATGTTTAAAAGAAATAATTACGAGTTTCCCATGTGAATGCTTAAAAGTAGAAGTAATGATGTTTCAATAAGTTTATGTTACTTTTCATTTGGTAATCATTATTACTAATAAATATACCTTGTTTAGTTATCTACTAAGAATGCATTAAACTTGTTTAAATTTTATTCAGTTATAAGATTTTTCTTTTTCTTTTTTTAGAAGTAAAGATGTTTCAGCAAGTATATGTTATTTTTCGTTGGTAATAATTATTATTAAGATACATTATACCGTATTTAATTACTTATTAAGAACACTTTTCGATATCCTTTAACCATATTGTTTTGTTTTCATTATTTAGAGAAAATATGTTTCAACAAGTTTACGTTACTTTTTGTTTGGTAATCATTAATTAGAAGCAAAGAATGATTACTTTTCGTTTATAAGTGGCCATTATCATTATTAACAATATTATATATTGTGTTTAATTTTTACTAAGAGCCCTTATACATGTTTATATATCGCAAAAAAAAGAAAGAGCCCTTATACATGTTTACATCTTTTGTAACAATCTTTTTTTTAGTTATTTTGTCACTATCAAATGAAAACTAGTATGTAATATCATTATTTTAAAAAACAAAATTTAAGTTACTTATAAATATGTGAAAAGGAATAGGCACATGCATTCAATTGTAATTAGTATAATAAAATGCAATAAGCTGAGCCATGTGAAAACCATGCGAAAAAGAGAAGAAGAAAGGCATAACCTATTGCTTCTTTTTATGATTTAACTGATATACATATTCATGTGATAAAGGAAAGCAATTCACGGTAGACTCATGAGAGTGATGTTAGAAATTGTGACATATGGCAGGCAAGTTTGGTAACCCAAAGAATCTATATAAGCTAGCTAGTCATATCGTTCATGACTACATTAAAAAATTAGAGAGTGATAGTAATCTCATAGGTAGCATAGCAATGAGGCAAGATCTGTTACCTGCGTTGCTGATGGTACTCGTACAAATTGAGTTTGCAGGTATGAACATCTTCTCCAAACTCGCAATGGACTCCGGGATGAATCCTTACATCCACGTGGCTTATCGTCAAATATTTGCTTCTCTTGTTATTGTCCCTTTGGCTTATTTCATTGAAAGGTATATATATACATATCTCCTGGTTCCTTTATTAGTTATATATACTCTTGCGTTTCACGTATTGTTTATCGCCCGGAATATTCTCATTAAATATACAAAATGTTCTACAATTAATTAATATAAACAATATGTATTACATAATAACTTCTACACAAATGGTGAAAAGTTATATAATTTTTGTTATCTGCTGTAGGGGGGAAAGACCTCCAATGACGACGCCCATTCTCATCCAAATTTTCTTCTGCTCCTTTTTTGGGTTGGCGTTGAACCCGATCACGTACTTTGTTGGTTTGAAGAATACGACACCAACCATTGGGTGTGCGTTATCGAATCTACTACCAGGGCTCACTTTTATACTTGCTGTTGCATTCAAGTAATAACATTAGGATCGATGGATAAATTAATTAGCTAGTTAACACACACACACACACACATATATATATATATAGTTTTGTTTCATAAACTTAATTATTTATTGCGTAGACAAGAAAATGTAAAATTGAAGACATTGGGTGGACAAGCAAAGTTGATAGGAACACTACTTGGAGTAGGGGGTGCCATGGTATTGGCATTGTACCATGGCCCTCTCGTACCCATTCGTGGATCAAGTATTCACTTAAACATTGTCGCTAATGATTATTCAGACCACACCCAAGGGAACATCCTCGGACCCATTCTAGTCATCATCAGTGCCTTGACATGGTCAATCTGGTTTATTATCCAAGTAAGTTGTCATATACAGTTATTGAAATTCAATTTTAATTTTATGTAATTTGATAAACAACATATATATTCGATCAGGCCAGAATGGGCAACAAGTATCCTGCTCCTTATTCTATAGCAGCTTTGATGTTGCTTATGGGGACTGTGCAATGTTGTGTATTCGGTGTAATCATGGAGCCACGTTTATCTGAATGGTCATTGTATCCAGGAATCAGGGCATTGGCTAGTATATATGCGGTATGTATGTTTTCTATATGCACATGCATGAAGAACGAATGGATCACAAAATGATATTTATATGATATGCAGGGAGTCGCATGTTCCGGGATAGGTGTTTGCATCATGTCATGGTGTATTGATAGAAAAGGAGCACTATTTATTTCCGTGTTTAGCCCTTTGCTATTGGTTATCGTTGCAGCATTGAGCTGGACATTTTTGCGTGAGAAATTATACCTTGGGACGTAAGTACCCTTTTAAAAATATAATCTAATTTATCAATGAAGATATATAATTAACGTTGTAACTAAAGAAATTATACCGTAATGCTCATATAAATTACACATGGCCTAACAAAAACGTTTCTATTATTTGTATGCATGAGCTAAATTTAATGTCGGTCGCAGGGTGTTGGGGTCGGTGCTTATTGTGATAGGGCTCTATATCGTATTATGGGGAAAGAGCAAAGAAATACAATGCCAACCAGAATTACAAGAGGCAAAGAAGGACATTGAAATGCATTAATATCAACATATAAGTTAAACAACTAAATAAATAGTGATTATGCACCTTCTAAAGTTACTGAGCGCTATTGTTCTCTCTTTCGAAGTTTCTTTGTTAAATTTGTATGTTAATTTATCAATTATATATTAAAAGCAATTGATGTCTTTCTCATGGAGGTTTTTTCAGTTATAGCATTGTTGGAAAAAATAATATCATCAAAACAATGTTTGTAAGTTTATTGTTTTAGTTTTGGGCATTAGACCAACATCTTTTATATTTGTCTATGTGAAAGTAAATGAGTGAAACTAGTTGCAATTATCCCACATGTTCCGTTCATTTCAAAACCAGCATTTGCTATAGTAACCTTTGAGCGTAAAGAAAGAGAAATGACTTTGAATAAAATATTGAAACATATATAAAAGTCAATTGTTGACATTCTTCTAGGAAAAACAAACTATAGTAGCAACGAGTTACTACAAACTATATGTTAACAAAAGTTGTAACCAGAGGTGGACTCCCCATACTAACCCCGGAGTTAGGTGACTATAGTGATTTTTTTGGTGCGTAGTAGAGTTATAGGTATTGGTATTTGAGTAACTACAACCCAGTTATAAAAAGCTCAATTCTAATTAAACAACCCACTTTATTTTTTAAATACCTATATATTAGTAAATAAAGAGCCAAGTTATACTTAAAAGATAAAAGTATAGTTAAGGTTCATTATAAACTCGTATAGTGCTAAGGAACAACTTTTAATTGTAAAGTAACATATGTGGAATCAACATAAAAGATTAAAAGTAATCACTTTCTTCGGATCAAGATCTAGGGTTTACAATTAAGGTTAGTTATATCCCAAAAAGATCATGATTTTAGTGGTTTGAATTATTTATAAAGCTACACGGATGTGTAGAAAACTAGGGGGGTTGGAATAGTTTTTCGTTTTTTTTAATATAAGTTTAACAACCTAGTTACTTTATTAAAGTATTTTCACAACGTATAATATTAATCATAAATATAGAGGTTCAAGTGAATGTTAACTAATTTGCTCTATGTCATCTCTCCGATCCTCAATCAAGAGTTTTCTTCACTAGTCGTCTTCCTAATAGTAGGGATCACCAATAAAATGTTTCACTCTTCAAAGGAAGTGATCACCTTCTTCACCAACCACACCAATGATAAATAGCTTTACAATTTCTTCTAAACTAAGTATGTCAAGATTGTGAGCGTTCACCTCATAACTAATAAACTCTAATCAAGATAGAGTTCCCAACACAATACAAAACAACATTATGTCAAGATTATGAGTTCCCCTCTCAAATCACCAACTAATGACGATTTCTCACTTGTCAAAACACTAAAATTACCTCTAGTGTTGACCCCTTAAATTACAAGTAAAATGGTTGGATGATATCTTAGAAAAACTCTTATTTTGCTTTACATGTTAAATCTCCTCACTAAACAATTGTAGCTTGATTACACTTGAATAACAAAAGAGATTACCTTTGAAGTATGTAAATATTGAAGAGAAAATGAGTGAAGACTTAGTTTGAATAAGTCTTATATTTATAGCCAATTACGTGATGCTAAGGGTCTGATGGCTTGACGGTCACTTCTAGCGATCATGGATGTCAGTCCACTTCACATTGGGTTTACCAATATGAACGTTGTGTGTGGATGTAGTGTTGGTATTTTGACACATAAGATTGACCAACACATGTGAGAACACGTTCAAATCACTTCTCACTTCTTCATGTAACAAAACCCACATATATTTCACCAATTTGGTTAAACAAACTTATCATATTCAACCAAACCTTCAACCCATTCTACATTTGAATTTGACTTGCCCTTTGGTAGATTTAGTTGTTTCATGCATGAAGGAGATGAAAGACTTACCAAGATTGGAGTAAGTCATTTAAGTATTTGAAATTTAATATTTTACCTATTTAAGCAATTGTATTTAATATATAATTTTATAAACTTCACCTAACTTTATAAAAACTACCAATTTATCTTACTTAAGTTGTTAATTTGTCTTCAAGGGATAAGTCTTGTGATTTCTTTATCTTCGTGTTGATATAGAAATTTTGATTTAACCTTTGGTGGACGGAACTGTAACATCCCTCAAATATGTAATTTATCGTTAACTATAAGTTATCATACAATATATACATGATAATATGGTAACATATATATGTGGTTATATAAAACTGTGTGTTCATGTGCTTGACACCGTCCAATTTTTTATATGATATACAAATCATAATGTGCCCTTATATATATATATATATATATAGAAAAGGGTTAAAATAAAAATACATAGTTTTGTAAAAAGAGTAAGAATAACACAAAATTTAGAGTTAAGAAACTATGTAGCATAAATCCTTAATCCTAGGAAACTTTTTGTTAGTTTAAAAATTACCAATCACAACCGTTATATCATAAATCCAATGACCTAGATTGATTCTTACTCTGCCTAGAAAACTATTTCTTTTTATTATAACTGTCACACCCCGAAAACCTTAATATGAACAGCGGAAGACTTTGACCAAGTCGTTCGGGTGGTTACAGACGTCGTTTCAGCCAATCACATTTAACAATAGATTTCAAACGAAAGTTGAACTTTATTTAATCATCAGAGTCATTACACGTGTCTTATTACAGGATTTTTATAAGTTCAACATAAAGTCAACATTCTTCATTCAAACACACACCACAATTTTCCCGCGCTCTTCGCGAAGCTTCCATACTTCATTTAATTACCTGAAAAGCATATTAAAATATCGATCAACACAATGTGTTGGTGAGTTTCCCTTTATATCAAAAATAGTCGATATATATATATATATATATATATATATATATATATATATATATATATATATATATGAGTCAAAAACACAATCCATTTAATAATCAAATCCGATATCAATTCGTGTGTAATCGTCACTACACCCCGAATTATATCCAAAATATCCAGTGTATAATGGTCTACCGCCATTATATCACCAACCGTGTGTAATGATCTACCGTCATTAAATCACAAAACAGTAGGCATTTCATTTCTTAAACAAATTGAGCTGTTGTAGACGAGCAAAGAATACAACATTGCGTATGACATCTCAGTTGATAACTCGAAACATACCATACTCAAAATATACCCACTTTTAACCCAACGCGAATGGAAGTGGGGGGGCGTCACCCCGATAGATCTACCCATATTTTTGTGCCCTTACTAATTCGGTTAACAGTTATTTAGCCAACTAGATTCATCCCGCATTATACACCAATTTGTAAATAAAATGCCTTTATAAAACAACAACGAAATCAATATGTAATAAAGAATATGTTTTTCCCCCAAAACACAATTAAATATCGTTTCGAAAACATTTCCAGTTAAAAATCGAGGGGGTTCGATAGAGAAACTCACGGCTTGTAGCTTTTCGTTCCAGAATTTGCGTGTCCTATATTAGTACAAGTTTTGTTAATAAAAACTTGATTTTAGTTTTTATACAAAACTCCTTTTTATTTTATAAGTCTTATTCTAGTATTCACATAAGCACATAACTACATAAGCACATAACACATAAACGAGTACACATAGTTTGGTTTTCCGTTAATTATTATTTAATTAATTTAATTAATTAAACAATAAAATATTTTTAATTTTCAGTTGCTGGAATTTTTAAGAAAATATTAATCTTCTATTTTTCACAAAACTTGTCGGTTTTATGATTAAAATGCGTTATTTCGGTTTTTCGTTTTAAAATGTGACTTATAAGTTGTGGAAAACACTTGTTACATAGATATTAGTCAAGTTTTACAAGTTAACTTATGAAAATATATTATTTTCATTTTTGTTAATATTTTCTTAAAATAGCGACTTTTTAACATTTTCGTGTCGGTTTTCGCGACACGAACCGTTTAGGACTAAGTTTTATCATCATGTCATTTTCTCATGTATTAACTTATGTTATACATGAGTATTTTACCACTTTATAGGCTGTTTTAAAACAGTCCCTAATAGCTATGTCGGTTTCGTTCGAAAAGCCGATTTTTCGACTGTTTAAGTTACCGACGGGTTAAATAAATTACACAAGTCTATACTAATTATCCTATGAACTAAACACACATATAATAACATATAATTTACTATAAATAGCAGTTTTGACTATATATGTTCATAAGATACTTTAATCTAGTTTTTCGTTCCTAGTTCGTATTTTAGATTACCTTAACAATGTTACTAGTTAAGCTTGTTATTTTTATATGAACAAATATCATATTAATACCTAAATGTCCAGGTTCAAGTCATCATATCATATATGTATAAGTTCAAGTAGTTTATTACCAATCAAATTATGAATTTCCTAAGTGTTTAACTAACAAAGTTTCCTATTATAGTAAGTTTTAATTTTTGATAATTCTATCTAATTCAATCTTCCCACTTTGATTAAGTATAATTCTAAGTTTAATTCATTCAATTAGTTTAATAGGGTTTCATGCATCCTAAGTGTTCTATCCAATTTTGTTCTTTCAATTTATCATTCAACAAAGTTTCTACCTTTAGTAAGTAGGTTGTCCATTTTAACCAATGTATTAGCTAATCCAAGTTTCTAATCATGCACCCTATCTTAGTTCAAAGTTGTTATTAATCACATATTGATCATATTCATCACAAGTATTCACATCCAAATCAAAAAATCAACTTTTCTTAAATTAAAGTTTCCTTATTTAGTAACTTTACCAATCTTTGGTTAATTTTCAAGTTTCAACTATTAATTCTAGCATATAACCTATCTTATTTTAAATTAAGTTATCCCATAACACTTTTTGATTCAACAATCCATCAAAACCTCTTAATTAATCTAAAACCAAAAATCCCCAAATTTATAATTATGAACATATCCTTGTTTGGTTCATCTCTAACAACAATTTTCAATAATCTAAGTCCTTACTAACAAGTGTAAGACCAATAATCAATCCAAACTTCATTCTAACAACAAACTCTAATATCAAATTTCTTCAAGTTCACCAAATATTCAAGAGATTACTAATACTTAATATGAAATCTAACAATCAATGTAGGATCTTTAGGATGCATGTATGCATGTGTAAATGAGTTTGACTCTTCCTTTTACACATACATACATACCCACGGCTCCCACATATACACATACTTATTCACATTATCAAACTTTCAAGCTCAATCTCAACTCAAGAACACCTAATTTAACATAGTTAACCCAAGAAATCAACTCACAAACAAAACTTACTTGTGTTCTTGAAGATCTAAAGATGATAATGAGAGTGTGGTGGGTGTGAATGTGATGATCTTCCTCCTAATCTTCCTAATCTTGTTTGATCTTTCTTGTTTCTTGATTAAAGCTCCATAATTTTTAGTTATAGATTGTGTGTGTTTATGTATGTGTGTTTGTGATTTGAATTTGTGTGTGTAAAAAGTGTGTGTGTGTGTTGTGGGTTTTATAGAGAGAAAGAAAGAGTGTGTAGCGTTGTGAGTGTGTTAGTAGAGTGAGAGGTGGAGGAGTGGGGTTGGTACAACACAACACCTTCTAGAAGGTGTTAATGATTGGTGTGGTGATTTGGTGATTGGGGATTGGAGAATGAAGGAGGTGGTTTTGATGAGGTGTTAAGGGGTGGGGCTGGTACAAAGGGGAAAGGGTGGGAAAAATGTGGGTTTTAAACAATAATCTTAAGTTTCCGTTTTAACGTATAACGAACTTTAGCTAATCAAACGAATCCCGTTTCTAATAACTTTTGTCAGACTTTGAACGAAATTGGATTCTTGATAATACAAGCCTAAGAAACTAATTTTTGAAAATTGTTGACGTTGGGTCCTTACTGGGTTGTCCACCAACACTCGGGTTACTTATTTTGCAATTTTTGCTATTCGAGCCTTCTAAAATTAAGTGTATACATTGTCTCGAATACTTTAATAAGTATTTTAATTTTCGAGATCATTTAGCCCCTTTAAGGATTTATTTACTTTTTGACTCGTTACCTGAGGTTATTACACGTCAGGCTCGTTATGTGGAGATTTTTGCACTTTTTGTTGACTTTGAAACGTCTAGATCACTAATAAAGGAGATTTTTCTCATAATGGCGTAATTTTATTGCTAATCGAGATTATATTAGTCGCGGTTTAGGCTAATTTTTAGCTGGGTGTCACAATAACCCACCCATATATATATATATATATATATAGGGGTGAGATCTAGAGAGAATTAGAGAACTTGTAAAAAATTATTTTTAACTATTTTTAAAAAATTATTTTGTGATTTTTGTTTCAATCCTCCTTCTAATAAGATGATATTGTTCCAAAAAAAAAAACCCGTCAATGTAATGTGTATTGTATATGTAAAATAGTGTTTTATTGCATATAATACAACACAAATACATTATCTAAATACACACTATTGAATATATGCAAATACGACACTAATAATTGTATGCAAAACACATTATCGGATATATGTAATGCAACACTAATGCACATATGCACTATATCGTTTTTTTTAATTTTTGTATATAATATAACACTATTGCAAATATACAATACAAACAACTATATATATGTTATTCAACACTATTTCAAATATCAAAATGCACACTATTGCACATATGCATTATAAAAAAAGTCGGTGTATTGCATATATGCATTACTCATTAATTTTTTTATTTTTATTTTATTATATTTTTTTTTATATTTTTTTGTGGTAAAGAATAATAACATATAAGAAGGATGAAAGAAAAAAAAATTAAAAATATTTTTTTAATTAAATTAAAAATACTTCATTATTAGTTCTTTAGTTCTCTCCATAAAATGAAGTTCTCTCATAATTCTCTCCATATATATATATATATATATATATATATATATATATATAGGAAGGTTAAAATAAGAAAACATTATTTTATAGAAAGTGTAGAAAGAAATTATGACCATTGGATTAAATAAAACACGTAAGGATAAGATGGTAAATAAACAAATATTATAATTATTGTATTAAAATCCAAATTAGTTGTGTTTCCTACTTTTATGCTTAATTTAATCAAATTTTATTCACATCATGATCATATTATTTTATTAATGAATTTCTATTTTGAATTGTTTTCCAATTTCCAGATCTTGTTTTCTTTAAGAGCAATGGAAATGGGTCTCACGGGTGCACCGTGAGACTCCATTTGGCGCCGTGATCCCGTGAAACACCACCCCCTTCCTCCGTGAAGGGGGCGCGATCCACCCTTCGCCAAAAGTATAACGTTGGTGAAGAGAAAGATGTGGGCCCCATTTGCAATTAATATTTTAAAAAAATAGCCACCAAATGTTGTGTTTGAAAATCACAACTATAATTACACTTTATCTTCAACGATTCAGAAACATTTTTTTTTAGTCTTACCTTTGTAGCCCACACTCAATTTCTTGGCCACCATCCCTCTTCATTTTTCCGGTAAACACCGTCACACCCACCGGCACAGTCTTCGATAAATGACACCACCCATTGGAGGAGACTGAATGAAATTGCTCATGCCTATAGAACAATATGTGATTATCTTTGGACAGGAACGAAGAAGCACCTGGAATATACTCATAATTTTTGCGACGGCGAGTGTTGAGATTTCAGATCTGCGTGTTTTTTTAGGACAAGTGATCTTTTCCTTACTACTCACACGGAAGACACTCATTAAAGATGGCCGGAGAACATAGCTGATCGACGACCAGAGAATGGTGGTGTTTGATGGCGATTGACGGTGGTTGATGGTGGTTTCAGGCGACGGTTCCTAATGGGTTATTATATAAAGTGATTTCTCTCACAACTTTAAATGTGTGGCTAAAAAAAGGATGAGAATGGCTGGATACATCTGCATCTATAATAAGCTAAGGACCATAATACCCTTTTGGAGATTCAAATATATTCTTAAAGTATAACACATCATCTTTTTAACCTACATTTAATCTTAGACCATGTGTAGTAGTAAAGCTCCACATCCAGGGGTTATGCGCCACATGGCGCCCAGTCAGAGTTATGGTTTTGTACAAAAACAGGCTGTAGTCATAACTCTCCACATCCGGGGGTTATGCGCCACGTGGCGCCCAGTCATTATAATTTTATTTGTTTTTTTAAAATAATAATTCATTTAAATAAATTAACATAAAATTAAAAATTACATTAAACTTCCAAATAAAAATTACATTAAACTAAATTAAAAAAAATACATCAAATTAAAATAAAAAAACATAAATAATACTAATAAAACTAAAACTCATTTATATTTTTCTAAAATTTTCGCTCGTCGATTGGCTTTTAGAAATTGGACTATCGGGTCGTCTTCGGATAGCTCGTTTGATAAAATCTCGATGTCTTTGTCCATCTCATTCCTTCGAAGTAGGTCGACGACGTCCAAATTTACTTGAAGTCGTTGGGTTCCAAGTTGGTGTAAATCTTGGAGTCGAGAGTTCATTAATTGGAATTGGCTTTCCAATTCGGGATTCGAACCCGTTGCCGACGACGAACCAGCC
>NW_027498010.1:0-23032 GCF_021521415.1 Bidens hawaiensis
CAACTCCTCTTGTCTAGGAGTGAAAACTAGTGCAAACGAGCCGAGCCGCCCATTAACAAGACAACCAATTCTTATGAGTACTAATCACCGCGGACACCATCCCGGCACACGCCAACAACAAAGGCCCCGAAAGCGGCCCCTTCCCATCCCGAACATCGCCACAGCCATCAACCCATCAGCCAAATCCTGCACAAGCGACAACCTCTTCATCAACTTCTTCTCCCTCAACTTCTTCAACTTCCCCTCTTCAATCCCCACCGAATCGCCTCTCGTAACCGCAATCTCAATCGTCGACAACAAACATGCCTCCTCCTTTGCAATCGCATTCAATTCGGTAACCTTCAAACCAATGCTCCCAACATATCCAACCAGTTCCGCACACACACTAACTCTCTGCAATACACGTGTCCGTTTGGAGTCTATGAGTCCGGATTTGGATAACCAAACATACTGCTCGATAAAATAATATAACCCCTCGCCACCGTAAGCGGCCAGGGAGAGTATAATATTAATAATAATATTAACATCTTGCTTTGTATCAACTTTTGCTGTTGCTATTGCTGATCGTAGTGAATTGACGTCTTGGATGAATTTGCCTAAGCGGAAGGCTTTACGGCTTAGACCCAAGTTGGATTCGAACGTTTTGAGGCGTTGGTGAAACGGGGTGGGTGGCGGGAACGGGTGTCGGAGGATAGGATGATTTTGGCGGCGTAACGGGAGAGTTTAAGGAGCTTGTCGACGCCGTCGCGTTTGGCGAGGTAGGATTCCAGGTGGATCAGGAAGTCACGGTTGTCTTTGGGTGGCATGACGGCGGAGATGTGGTGGTGGTAGGAGTTGGTGTTTCTTGACTTGTGTGCCGGATTTGGTTGTTGGTGATGACTTGGTGTTGGTTTTTATGGGTGAATGATGAAAGGGGGTGGTTAACTAATTAACTAATTTTTTAAGTTTAAGGAATTGACTTAATATTTAAGGGGCTGCTAATTGTATAGGTTATGTTTTATTATGAGTTAATTACGCGGATGATGATGTATGATTGTGTGTGGTTTGTTTACTAATGACTAATTGGTTTGGTGTTACGAGTTTGAATAATTATAAATAAAATGCTTTAGAAAAACAAGAAGAAAATATAGATGGAATTTTATTGTTAAAAAAAGTTGTATATGGTGTTATACTGTTATGTGTCCTCACTTTTGTAGTTTGGTTTATAATCCTTTCTGTCAAATTGAAACTTTTTTTTATATAATTTTCGGTCATTCGTAATAATTTTTATACTTTTATGTTAAATAGAAAGACATTTAAGTGATTTCACGTCAGAAGGACTAATCGTGTAAATTATTAAGATTGTTTTGTGAATGGAGTGTATTTGTGTAATTTACTTAAAATACATACTATTGTCTAATTTAATTAAAATTAATAAAAAGTTAAAAAGAAAAGCAACCCCTTCTTGACAGGTGCATTTTGTGGCACAAACTGTTTGTAATGAGGTATTATAGAGGTGAATAAAGCCTATACTATATTTATGTGATTTATGAGACATTAATCATTACATATGTTTGTGTCTAAAGGGAGACGGTGAAGGGATAGAAATGCCCATTAAAATACCTATATTTTTATAAAATATATTTACTTTGTAGTGTTTTTATATTTTGTTAGTTTCATGAGGATCTTAACTACATAAATGTTGAGGCATACAAATGGATTAGAGCCAAAACTTCGGGAACGCCGCCCTCTCGGCGTTTTTGGGTAACTTTTGTGGTACCAGCGTTTTGTATATAACGCTGGTGTGGCACAAGTTTTGAGGCTCTTGTGAGAGAGAGATAAGAGAGAGGGGGAAGAGAGAGAGGCGTTTTGAGGGACATTTTTCACTACACCAACTTTTTGTAAAATGCCTAAAAACTGACTAGGCGTCACATGGAACAAAATGTCCGAGTATGCTTAGTTATGACTAGGCGGTGGTCTTATGATAATCATCAAAAACTCTTCAAAACAAATTTCACCACATGTATGCTAGGCAGCTAGAGTGCTAGACTGATAGTATAGATTACAAAAACATGTTAAAGGCTAGTCACGTGAAGGCTAAGAATTAAAAAAAAAGGAGTTTAGTTGGGCCAAGCTCCTATGAAAAGCCTTCGAAGCCAGTCGAGACAAATCAAGGTAGGCCGTTATGTAATTAGTATTAGCCTATTAGGAATTTCGATCTCCAACCGACTCAATTGCCTGAAAACATATGCTTGTTTGTCTGAACCATAACCCCGAAAATTTATATTTTTTTATTAACTCTAACCTTGTAATGGTTCGTTCTAGTAGTTTTGGTACGTGAAAATGTGTTTTTTCTTTATATATGTAATTGATTATAATATATATGATGTGAACAACTAATTTGTCTTTTGAAACTAACGCCTTGTTCTTGAGTTTTTTAACTAAGGAAAGAAAATAAAAGGAGAGGGAAGGATAAGAAAGGGAAGGTAAGGGAAGGAAATTTTTTTTAATTAGGTGTGTTCTTGAGTTGGAATGAAATTAGAGGAAAGGAAATGATAACTATGTTAAAAAATAGTTATCCTTAGCAATCATCTCATTTTTTAGATGATAACTTATTGGAAAAATACATTAATTTAATCCCCCTAACTCCTCCTACTCTTTTCCTTTCCATCCTAAAAAAACTCAAAAACACCCATTTTTCAACTATCCTTAGTTTTCATTTCCTTTCTCTCATTTAAAAAAAACTCAAGAAAAAGGCTAATAAATTTTACATTTATATAGGCATAAACGATAAAAGGGGTGGTTAACTACCTAACCAATTTTTTAAGCTAAAACTTGACTTGGTATATATATGTATGTAGTTTGTTATGGGTGTTCTCACCTATACATGTGAGCTTATGTGGATTTAAAGGTTAGGTTAAAATATAAAGAAAAACAAAAATATAAAGAATGAGAATAACATTTGTGGTCTAAAAAAAGCTGTAAAAAAATATAATAAAAAATTAGTGGAAAAAATCATAACTCAAAACATTAAAAAAACTAAAATGTTTCCCCTGTTTTTCTCATATAAAAAAAAGACACAATCAAGAAAAAATATAATTATGTTTTTTTTTTATTTATCATTGTTTCTTTGTTTATTTTTGTAATTAATTGTGTTTTTTTTAATTGATATTGTATCTTTTTTTATCGATATTGTGTTATATTATTCAACATTGTATTATATTTTGCGATTTATTGTGTCTTTTTTTATTTATCATTGTGTTTGTTGTTTATTTTCATTATTATGTCTTTTTTCCTCAATATTTTGTCATTTTTTAATGAGGACGGTGAGGGAAACATTTTAGTTTTTTTTTGTTACTTTTTTGTTTTTTTACTATTTATTATATGAGTTATGATTTTTTTTTAATTTTTTTTACTTTCTCACACCTAAAATTTTTGTATTCCTTTTTATTTTAACCTAACACATGAGTTTAAATCCTTGTAGATACAAGAAAATGTGAAAATGAAATTTTGTTGCTAAACAAATTGTCTGTGCGTCCCCACTTTTGTTTGTACTTCTTTTCTTTGTATAATTTTCGGTCACTCATACTAACTATTTATATTTTTATGTTAAACAGAAAGGCATTTAAGTAATTTCACATTTAGAGGACTAGTTATGTAAATTACTAAGATTGTTTAGTAATTGAAGTTATTTTTTATAATTTACTTTAAAGACTATTGTTTGATTTAATTAAAATAATAAAAAGTTTAAAAGAAAACCAACCCCCTCCTTGATAGGTGCATTTTGTGGGCACAAACCATTCGTAATGAGACGTTATAGAGGCGAATAAAGCCTACACCATGCCCCTGGGATTTATACGGTGTTATAGAGGTATGGATGTTTGTACAATACTTTAAGTGATAATGACTAAAAAGACATTAATCATTACATATGTTTTTGCTTAAAAAAAAGATAAAAATGTGACAGGAAATGCTCATTTAAAATACTCAGTATGTTTATAAAATATATTAGTTTGTAGTGTTTTGATGTTTTGTAACTTTCACGAGGATGGAGACTTAACAACCTAATTGTTGAGGCATACAAATGGACTGATAATCATCCAAAGTCTTCAAAACAAATTTCAACTCGTGTATCCTAGACTAATAGTATATCAATCAATCAAACCCTGTATATCCCACCGCATAGCACGCTATCGGTAGGGTCAGGGGGAGGGTGGGATGTAGGCAAGTCTTTCCTCTATCCGTGAGAATAGAGATGCTGCTTCCAAAAAGACCCCCGGCTCATACAAGCTACATACATGTAATCAGAGTAAACATTCATCCT
Source organism: Bidens hawaiensis (assembly GCF_021521415.1). Lineage (NCBI taxonomy): Eukaryota > Viridiplantae > Streptophyta > Magnoliopsida > Asterales > Asteraceae > Bidens > Bidens hawaiensis. The sequence goes on from NW_027498010.1 coordinate 4,304, forward strand.
ACAAGCAAAGACACTTAGCAATACATAGATAGCAAACTACAAAAAAAGCAAGGAATTTGTAACCTATTAAGAATAGGGCATAAGAATCACAAAGCACCATCAAACAAAAATATATTCATAAACAACGAGGAGCAAGGCTAGCCAACTAGACCCTAAATAGAAAGCTAGGCTAACTAGGTGCATTCCCCTAGAAGTCGCTAACCTTAATCTAGACTAATAGTATAGATTAAGACAAAAACATGTGAGCTTAACTAAAAGGCTAGTCACGTGAAAGCTAAAAGAAAAAAAAAATAAAAAAAGAATTAAGTTGGGTCAGGAACCAAAAAAAAAAAGCCTTCGAAGTTCGAATCCTGTCGAGGAATATAAGAAATCAAGGTAGACGGTTCTAGTTTGGGGGCAGTGTTGTAAAAATCGCTAGTCGGGCGGTGGGGTGGGGACTAGCGATTAATTGGGATTAGTCGAGATTAATCAGGATTAATCGGATCGAACTTTAATGTATAATTTTCAGTATTATATGTATATGCACACATTTTTATATGTAGTTTTCAGTTTTATACATACACAAACATATTTTGGTTGGAATCTCGCTTGAAACCTGTAAAGCCCCGAACCCGGTAGCCTTACTTTAGCGTTGGATTTACTCATAAACACAGTTCTTACAAATCAGAGTTCATTAAAACTTTCGCGGAATATAAAAACTTTCATAAAACATTTCATAACAAAACACGTCTTGTCTTAAAACATCATTTTGTCTTTCAAAATTAACGAAACATTAAACTTAAACGTCTTGAGTCTTCAGATGCCAGTCTCATATTCGCCCACCATGTGTCCGCTCAAGCTAGCTGTCTCATTCTACTCACCTGCGTGCATACTAAAAGTCAGCTACGCTGAGTGAGTTCTAGTTAATCGTACGCCATACAATACATACACATACATACATATCCATACATCACTAGTTACCCTTCTGTTCTACGTACAACTTGCTACCATACATACATACATATCTACAATCACTAACCTCAGTCTACCGAGAGTACGTTCATAGTCCGCCGTCTATACCTGTACTCACGATCGTGAACACGTAAAAGGTCCGCAGTCCTTACCTATGTTCACCATTCATGGTATGTACAAGGTCCGCGGTTCTTCCCTATACCATCATACATCCACAACACGTACAAGGTCCACAGTCCTTCCTTATGTTGCAACCTAATTCATAGCACGTACGAGGTCCACAGTCCTCACCTATGCTACCACATCACAGCACGTATAAGGTCCACAGTCCTTTCCTATGCTGACGCCTATCTACATTACGTATAAGGTCCGCAGTCCTTATCTACGTTACGTATAAGGTCCGCAGTCCTTATCTACGTTGGCGTCTATCTCCTATAACACGTATAAGGCCCACCGTCCCTATCTACGTTTACATCTATCATCTACATCACGTATAAGGCTCGCAGTCCTTAACTACGCCATCACCTGCCGAGTCTATGTCCGACAGAAGCTAGAGGGATTTGCCATCCTAACTTACAATGTCGAACGTAGAACTCACATACCATTTGTGTACCTGTATACACATACTTCACATATACAAATAATTACATTATAGCATAAGAACACTCTAGGCGTTCTTTACATCATTCATTTAACAACCATACCCCTTGTCGATACGTGCAATATCCGAAGATCGTTCACGCCCCGACAAGTATTCATTTGTAATGTTCATACATCGTCGATATATAATATTCGTACCTTTATTTTTAACCTGACAGTACGCGCAATATCCGAAGATCGTTCGCGTACCGGCAAGCAATCATTCATACCTATCACATATATCACATATGGCATACATTTATCACTTAGGATAAATGTATTAACAACACATCGAGTATGCACACAGCCCCGAAATCATAACAAGGAATGGGGCAAGAAACTCACCTGAACACGGTTACGTTCACCGTTAATCGTAATCCCTTTCTTCAGTTGTGCACGGCTGACTGTATTGTAACACCCCGACCAAAGGCGGATTATACATCGGGGCGCCACATATTGTTTCATTACTCGTGACACTATTGGGTGTCAATATTTAATAAATACAATCATTCGCGCACGCGCAAAGTAAACATAAGATAACATAAATCATCATAAATCAATATATTATAAATCATAATATTCGAACAGCAATAACTTGTCTTGATACATTTTAATCTATGTCCAAAATAAAGAAAACTTCCTACGTGTCCTCGAACTCCAAAACAGCTACTGCAAACCTGAACATGTGTTAAAATAAACGTCAAACACTTGCGTGTTGGTGAGAAATCAAGTTTAATACAATACATAGATAACAATAAATCTGCGCACAACATGTGTATGTCTGGTTTTCAACAAGGGTGCAATCCGATCGGGACCAACTCTAAGATTCATAGACTGCCAGTGCTCACAATTGAGCTCACAAACAAGAAAGACTGTGCAAGTGTAACAAAAGAGAAAATCATAAACGATAGTTCTCCCGTGTTCATCTAATGGTACCATGAGAACTGCGGAATAGACCGACAAGACGGTTAATGATCCACACATACAAATAAACAGCCAAGTCTACGTCCTCAACACATGGGATACTGCGCGACTAAAGTTCATAAACAGTTTAATACTCTAAGTTTGTATGAACACATGAACATCCCAAAACATTAAAAGCAAAAAAAGGGATTAGGTACGAGATTACTCACTTGATAAACGATGCGGTGTAAGATAAAGCAAGAACCAACTTTAAACAAGCACAAGTTAACCTATAAATAAGATTATTGTTTTAATGATTTGTTTTAAGTCTTGATTATAAGTTAGCATAATTAGTAAGTAAATTATTATATATAATATATATTACCGGAAAAGCAGGGCAGAACAGGGAGGAAGACGGAGGCAGAGAGGAAGACGGCAGAGAGAGCAAGGAGGAGGTTAAATTAAGTATTTGTGTGTGATGTGTTAGGAAAAATAATATTATTATTTATAGAGAAACCCTAGGGAACACAATCCCTAGAAAAGGGGAAAAGATCTCCAAAAAGTAAAAGATTCCAAAAGCAAAAGATATCAAAAGATATGGTAGCTGCAGGGGACAAAGGAAGAGCTGACAGGGAACAGTAAACAGGCATGGGAGGGTCAGATAAAGGTATTGGTCAAGCATGGAAAAAGCAGATCTCAAAAGATAATGTCAGTCACTTTTTCTGTCAACCAATGGGGTTGGTGCGCATGCTGCGCCAAAAGTGGCTTTTCAGACATAAGATAGGTCAGGTCAACAGCACAGAAGATAAGACAACACAAAAGCAAACGGCTGGACAAAACAGAAGAAAAGACTCAAAGGGTTAGCGCGAGAAGGCTGGAGCGCGCGAGCGCGAAGGCAGACAGAACCAACCTTAACGCGTCGCGGGAAGAACTACATTTCTAAGCGCGCCGCGGGAAGAACTTCAATTCTAAGCGCGTCGCGAGAAGAACTATATTCCTTAGCGCGTCGCGGGAAGAACGGTATCCATAGCGCGCCGCGGGAAGAACTAAAATCCTTAGCGCGCTGCGGGGACAGTTCATCTTGCGTATCGCAGTAACAGGTGGTCTTCACGCCGGCTTCCTTGTAAGGAGTCTAGCGCGTGGAGCTGCGCAGACAACCTTAGGCGGGAAGGAACAAAGGACAGCAAAGAGTAAGGAGAAAAAGAGGGAAACAAGGCTGAGGGGTTAAACAGGAGGGCGGGACGGTGACAAGAGAAAAGGAAGGCGGAAAGAAAAGAGGAAGAAGGAAGAGGGGCGGGAAGGAAAAAATATATTATTATTATTAAAAGTAAAATATAAGTATAAATAAATATTAAATCATAAAAGAAAGAGATCGGATAAGAGAAACGGGTACCTGGGTCGGGTCGGATCGGGACAGATGTCACAGTCTCCCCTACTTTAAGAAATTTCGTCCCGAAATTTATCTCGAAGTAGGTTGTGCAGAGAAAAGATGCGGGTACTTGATCTTCATTTGATCTTCCCTTTCCCATGTAAACTCGGCTCCGCGCTTGGACTCCCAGCGAACTTTCACGATAGGGATGCGACTGCGCTTGGTTTGCTTAACCTCGCGATCCATAATCTCAACAGGCTTCTCAACGAAATGCATGGATTCATCAACTTGAACTTCATCAAGTGGAATGTGAAGGTTCTCGTCGGCTAAACACTTCTTGAGATTGGATACATGGAACGTTGGATGTACATTACTGAGCGCGGGCGGCAGGTAAAGTCTGTAGGCAACTTTTCCTACACGCGCGAGAATCTTAAATGGTCCAACATATCGAGGAGCAAGCTTACCTTTCTTCCCAAAGCGGACAACACCCTTCCAGGGCGACACTTTGAGGAGAACAAGATCACCAACTTGAAATTCGAGAGGCTTTCGCCTGCGATCTGCGTAACTCTTCTGTCGGCTTCTGGCAGTCAGCAGATGATCACGGATCTTGGCGATTTTATCGGTTGTCTCTTGAACAAGTTCGGGTCCTGTGATTTGAGCTTCACCCACTTCGCTCCAACAAATCGGGGAGCGGCACTTACGACCGTAAAGTGCTTCAAATGGGGCCATACCGATACTGGAATGATAGCTGTTATTATAAGAGAACTCAATCAAAGGCAGGTGTGAATCCCAATTACCTCCAAAATCAAGAACACAAGATCGGAGCATATCCTCAAGAGTTTGAATAGTTCGCTCAGACTGACCGTCAGTCTGAGGATGATATGCCGTACTCATGTCCAAGCGAGTTCCTAGCGCAGATTGGAGAGATTTCCAAAAGCGAGATATAAACCGGCCATCGCGATCGGATATGATGCTCAAAGGAATACCATGGCGGCAGAAAATTTCCTTGACATAAAGCTGCGCGAGTTGCTCAACACGGTAGTTTTCACGAATGGGCAGGAAGTGAGCAGACTTAGTCAATCGATCCACTATTACCCAAATGCTATCATGTTTGCTTGTTGTCAAAGGTAACTTGGTAATGAAGTCCATCGCTATACTTTCCCATTTCCACGTAGGAATTTCTGGTTGTTCGAGCAAACCAGATGGGCGTTGGTGTTCAGCTTTTACCTTAGAACAAGTCAGGCATTTAGCTACGAACACAGCAATATCCTTCTTCATACCGGGCCACCAATAAGTAATGCGCAAATCCTTGTACATCTTATCAGCGCCAGGATGAATAGAATATCGAGATTTGTGCGCTTCACTCAGGATATCAGCGCGAAGATTCTCATCAAAGGGAATCCAGATGCGATTGAGATAGCAGAGAATCCCACTCAGATTAGGGACAAAGTGCGCTTCCGCGCCACACTCTAACTCGGCGCGAAGGTTACCATTACTGATGGATGCGCGCTGCGCGTCACGAATACGCGATTCAAGGTTGCTTTGAATCGGCGCGAAGTGAAGCTGCGTGCGCGGCAAGATACAGTTAAGCTGGCAGGGTTTTCGGCTGAGCGCATCGGCTACCACATTAGCCTTACCAGGATGATACCGGATCTCACAATCGTAATCGCTGATGAGTTCGTTCCATCGGCGTTGCCTCATGTTAAGTTCCTTCTGATCAAAGATATGCTGAAGGCTTTTATGGTCAGTGTAGAGGATACACTTAGTACCATAAAGGTAGTGTCTCCAGATCTTCAAGGCAAAAACAACTGCACCAAGCTCGAGGTCGTGAGTTGTATAATTCTTTTCATGAACCTTGAGTTGCCTTGATGCGTAAGCGATAACCTTGCCTCGTTGCATAAGAACACAACCGAGACCTTGGTTGGATGCATCGCAATACACGACAAAATCATCATTACCCTCAGGTAGCGCAAGAACAGGAGCTTCACACAACAATCGCTTGAGCGTCAGAAAGGCTTCTTCTTGCTTCGAGCCCCAAATATACGGTTTACCTTTGTGCGTTAGAGCTGTTAAAGGCAAAGCGATCTTCGAGAAGTTCGAAATGAAGCGCCGGTAATAACCAGCTAAGCCCAGAAAGGAACGGATTTCGGAAGGAGTGGTCGGCGTAATCCAGTTCTTGATTGCTTCAATTTTGGATGGGTCGACATGAATACCCAACTTGTTCACAACATGGCCAAGAAACTGTACTTCATCAGACCAAAATTCACACTTGGAGAGCTTAGCAAAGAGTTGCTCAGTTCGAAGCTTTTGCAATACCAATCGAAGATGTTGCTCATGCTCGGCCTTGGTCTTAGAATAAATCAGAACGTCATCGATAAACACAATCACGAATTTATCCAAGAAAGGCCTACACACCCGATTCATTAGATCCATGAAAACGGCGGGTGCGTTGGTTAAACCGAAGGACATGACCAAGAATTCAAAATGGCCATAACGAGTTCGAAAAGCAGTCTTCGGAACATCTTCATCGCGGATGCGCAACTGGTGATAGCCAGAGCGGAGATCAATCTTGGAAAAACAAGAGGCACCTTGGAGTTGATCAAAGAGGTCGTCAATGCGCGGTAAGGGATACCGGTTCTTAATGGTGAGTTTGTTTAACTCGCGGTAATCAATACACATGCGAAACGATCCATCTTTCTTTTTAACGGAAACAACACCGGAGCACCCCAGGGCGAAGAGCTAGGGCGAATGAATCCTTTAGCAGTCAACTCTTGAAGTTGGCTTGCCAATTCTTGCATCTCAGCGGGCGCAAGACGGTAAGGAGATTTAGCTACGGGGGAAGCACCAGGGACAAGATCAATACGGAACTCGACTTCACGAGCGGGAGGGATACCAGGAAGATCATCAGGAAAAACTTCAGGGAAATCACGCACAACAGGGATATCGTGAAGCTTCTTCTTTTCTTCAGCAGGTTTAACCACATGAGCTAAGAATGCAATACATCTTTTCCGCATGAGCCTTCGGGCTTCGGCGCAAGACATAAGTTTAAGACCGCGGGAGGGTTTCTCGCCGTAGATATGAAGATCACCATTTTCTCGAGGTATGCGAATCAACTTCTTGGCGCAAATAACTTCGGCGCGATTCTTCGAGAGCCAGTCCATACCAATGATAACATCAAAGCTTCCAAGAGGCATGGGGATGAGGTCGATCAGAAAATCGTTTTCGTTAAGGTTAAGCGTGCAATCTTTAATCACTGAGTTAATTAAAACAGTTTCGCCATTAGCCAATTCAACTGAAAAATTCTCTTTTAAATCGTTGCGCGGTCGCGCAAGCTTCTGCTCAAACGCGCGAGAAATAAAACTTCGATCGGCGCCAGTATCAAAAAGTACAGAAGCATAAAATCCGTTAAGCAAAAATGTACCATTAACTACGTCATTATTCGCTTGCGCTTGGTGCGCGGTTATGTTAAAAGCCCGTCCGCGTGTCACTTGGTTCGAAATCTGGTTCACCGGATTCGCTTGCGTAATCTGAACTTGTAGCCTCGGGCATGCGTTCCGGAAATGACTGGGATCACCGCAGTTGAAGCACGATCTGGGTCGTGGGTTTTGGTAGGTTGGTTGTGGGTTCTGCGGGTAGACTGGTGTTGTTGGCGCAATTGGATTGGCGGGAAGGACTCTACAGTTTTCTGTAAGGTGACCAGCGCGGCCACATCGGTTACAAAGTCGACATGGGACTTGAGGTGGGTGGTGGAGTCTACATGTTGGACAAAAGGGGTGGTTTCCTGTGTAGGGTTTCTTAGTTGACGAGGCAGGGAGTGCGGGATTGGTTAGGGCATAGTTGTGGACTACAGGAGGTGTTGGGTAGGTTGACAGGGGTTGAGGGGCGTATACTAGAGGTTGGTAGGCGGGTTGCTGGACTATGGGCGGGCTGGTAAGCGCGTAGACTTGTCTGCGCCTACGATTCTGGTTATGGTTTGAGGGTTCTGGTTTGGTTTATGCGGGTTCAGGGACAGTTTTGGTGAGTTTGGTCTTCTCAGTTCCCCGCAGGAACAGGGTTCCTGCTCTGACATGGTTGTCGCTGAGCACAGCGGCCAATTCGATGGCGTCAGAGAGGGTAACTGGGTTTCTGGCCCATACAGAATCTTGAATTTCCATGGGGAGACCCCCAAGGAATTTCTCTATGGCTCGGCGGGAAGGGGTAACAAGGTGAGGGACAAGCAGACTTAGTTCATGGAAGCGCGTTTCGTACTCGCGCGCTTCACCGCTGTATTGCTTAAGATTCCAAAATTCCTCCTCTAGGCGCTTAACTTCGTTGGGAGGGCAGAATTCTCGCGTCAGAATTTCCTTGAATTCCTCCCATGTCATGCTAGAAGCAGCATCTGCGCCACGCGCATGAGCTACTCCATTCCACCATGTAAGCGCCCTTGCTTCCAGGACACTGGAGGCATATAGGGTTCGTCTGTCTGAGGGGCATTGGGTGTGGAGGAAAGTGTTTTCTATTTTCTCAAGCCACTGGAGCATCACGGTGGCTCCTTCAAGGCCTGTGAACTTTGGAGGGTTACCCGCGTTAAAGGACTTAATGTTGTAACCGGAGGTGTTAGTATTGTTTTGGCTCAAAGCTTGGGCTATTGCGGCGGCCATTTCCTGGGAACGTTGCTGCCTACGTCTGCGCGAGGCTTCTCTCCTCTGATGGCGGTGAGATAGCGGAGGCATTCTATAAAAGTTTTAATTTTTAGTTAATATCTTGGTTTTAGCGCAAAGTAACCTCGAAAAGCTTGGTTTCGCGAAGTCAGTTACTGTCAAAAGTTAAAGTAAAATAAATGACCCTAAATGCAGACTTAATAAAGGTAACAAATTCGAATCAAGAATCGACAATTCATGTATCACCATGACTTTCCGAATTCCCAATTTAAAATATACGGGCAAACGAGTATTGGAGATTGACGATTCATGTATCACCATGACTTTTCAATCTTCAATATAAAATGTACAAGAAAATGAGTATTGGAGGTTGACAATTCATGTATCACCATGACTTTTCAAGTCTCCAACCTCAGAACATAATCGTAAATGGAAATTGAAAATCAACTATTCATGTATCACCATGACTTTTCGGATTTTCAAATCCAACAAACGAATATGTAAGTAAAATCATTAAAAATCGAAATTCAACAAAAATCGAAATATCGCGAAATAAAACATAAAATCATATACTGCGTCTGCGCAAGCATATTTATAAATAACGAGTAATTAACAATAAGCGCGCAAACATGAGATTTCTCTCATGTGCGAGAGGGGACTCTTAGGTATTCTAGGCCGTTACGTCTAACCACCTATCCTAAAGTCAACGAGCTCTGATACCAATCTGTAACACCCCGACCAAAGGCGGATTATACATCGGGGCGCCACATATTGTTTCATTACTCGTGACACTATTGGGTGTCAATATTTAATAAATACAATCATTCGCGCACGCGCAAAGTAAACATAAGATAACATAAATCATCATAAATCAATATATTATAAATCATAATATTCGAACAGCAATAACTTGTCTTGATACATTTTAATCTAGGTCCAAAATAAAGAAAACTTCCTACGTGTCCTCGAACTCCAAAACAGCTACTGCAAACCTGAACATGTGTTAAAATAAACGTCAAACACTTGCGTGTTGGTGAGAAATCAAGTTTAATACAATACATAGATAACAATAAATCTGCGCGCAACATGTGTATGTCTGGTTTTCAACAAGGGTGCAATCCGATCGGGACCAACTCTAAGATTCATAGACTACCAGTGCTCACAATTGAGCTCACAAACAAGAAAGACTGTGCAAGTGTAACAAAAGAGAAAATCATAAACGATAGTTCTCCCGTGTTCATCTAATGGTACCATGAGAACTGCTGAATAGACCGGCAAGACGGTTAATGATCCACACATACAAATAAACAGCCAAGTCTACGTCCTCAACACATGGGATACTGCGCGACTAAAGTTCATAAACAGTTTAATACTCTAAGTTTGTATGAACACATGAACATCCCAAAACATTAAAAGCAAAAAAAGGGATTAGGTACGAGATTATTCACTTGATAAACGATGCGGTGTAAGATAAAGCAAGAACCAACTTTAAACAAGCACAAGTTAACCTATAAATAAGATTATTGTTTTAATGATTTGTTTTAAGTCTTGATTATAAGTTAGCATAATTAGTAAGTAAATTATTATATATAATATATATTACCGGAAAAGCAGGGCAGAACAGGGAGGAAGACGGAGGCAGAGAGGAAGACGGCAGAGAGAGCAAGGAGGAGGTTAAATTAAGTGTTTGTGTGTGATGTGTTAGGAAAAATAATATTATTATTTATAGAGAAACCCTAGGGAACACAATCCCTAGAAAAGGAGAAAAGATCTCCAAAAAGTAAAAGATTCCAAAAGCAAAAGATATCAAAAGATATGGTAGCTGCAGGGGACAAAGGAAAAGCTGACAGGGAACAGTAAACAGGCATGGGAGGGTCAGATAAAGGTATTGGTCAAGCATGGAAAAAGCAGATCTCAAAAGATAATGTCAGTCACTTTTTCTGTCAACCAATGGGGTTGGTGCGCATGCTGCGCCAAAAGTGGCTTTTCAGACATAAGATAGGTCAGGTCAACAGCACAGAAGATAAGACAACACAAAAGCAAACGGCTGGACAAAACAGAAGAAAAGACTCAAAGGGTTAGCGCGAGAAGGCTGGAGCGCGCGAGCGCGAAGGCAGACAGAACCAACCTTAACGCGTCGCGGGAAGAACTACATTTCTAAGCGCGCCGCGGGAAGAACTTCAATTCTAAGCGCGTCGCGAGAAGAACTATATTCCTTAGCGCGTCGCGGGAAGAACGGTATCCATAGCGCGCCGCGGGAAGAACTAAAATCCTTAGCGCGCTGCGGGGACAGTTCATCTTGCGTATCGCAGTAACAGGTGGTCTCCACGCCGGCTTCCTTGTAAGGAGTCTGGCGCGTGGAGCTGCGCAGACAACCTTAGGCGGGAAGGAACAAAGGACAGCAAAGAGTAAGGAGAAAAAGAGGGAAACAAGGCTGAGGGGTTAAACAGGAGGGCGGGACGGCGACAAGAGAAAAGGAAGGCGGAAAGAAAAGAGGAAGAAGGAAGAGGGGCGGGAAGGAAAAAATATATTATTATTATTAAAAGTAAAATATAAGTATAAATAAATATTAAATCATAAAAGAAAGAGATCGGATAAGAGAAACGGGTACCTGGGTCGGGTCGGATCGGGGCAGATGTCACATGTATAACAAGTATAACTATCACTACTCATATCATCTTTCTAGTATTAATTACTACCCACAACGAACGGGGGTCCGGGGGCAGCGCCCCTGGCAGCGGGGTCTAGGGGCGGCAGCCCCTAGCAGGGTCCAAGGGGCAGAGCCCCTGGCTGGGGTAGAGCTGCCAGGTCAGCTTGAAAAATTTTATTTACATTAACTATCTTAACACCTTTTTCATTAGGTTTTTAATTTATTTTTTAATCGAACTTGACTTTAGGCGAAGTTATCATCAGGCGAACTTGGCTTTAGGCGAAGTTGTCATCAGGCGAACTTGGCTTTAGGCGAAGTTGTCATCAGGCGAACTTGGCTTTAGGCGAAGTTGTCATCAGGCGAACTTGGCTTTAGGCGAAGTTGTCATCAGGCGAACTTAGCTTGCAGGCGAAGTTCATCAGGCGAACTTAGCTTGCAGGCGAAGTTATCGTCTGCAGCTACTGTTCGTTCTTAAATCCCTTAATCACCTTCGTTTCTTAACCAAATAACTCGATTTAGGTACCCACAGGATCGTCTGACCAGCACCTACAAACCCCAACCATCAAATCAACCTAACATCGATGTTTAAAGGGTGCGATTTAGGCATATAGGTTACGGGTTCTTTTTATCAATCGATTAACCCATCAAATCATAACCATTTTCAGTAAGTTTTACTTTGTTGGATTCGTTTTTACCATACAAACTCAGATCTATCATTTCTCAAATCAAACCGAACCTATACGAACGATTTCTAGCTATAAACGTACCTTGAACGAGTCGAACTACGAACACGGTTAAGCCTTGATGTTGTTTTGGTCCGTCACGACGTTCCAGCACCAACAACCTCGGGTTTTCGTCTTCGGATCTTGGTTCGGGTCGTGTGTGTTTTGGGTGTGTGTATGGAATGTGTGAGAAATGGTGGTTAAGGGTATTTATATTAGGGATCATGGGCTTAAGCCCATGGACTCTCCTTCCTTCTTTCATAACCCAAGTCCATAACCCATATCCATTACCCAACACTAGCCCGACCCATACCAACTCCTACTCTATTTATTTATTTCCCGATAACCCGAGTAAACTTTCCCTCTATTATTAAGTAATATAATTAATATCATTTTGGAAATTTCGGGATGTTACAAAACCGGGGGTTTTGCTGAAATATCCAGTGGAAAACGTCCAATTTTGGTCGAAATCTCACCAGAAACCGTTGTTTTTGTTCGAAATCTTGCTGGAAGCCGCCAATTTTGACCTGATTTGACCGGATACCGCCGATTTTGGCCGGATTTTACCGTTGACCGATTAATTGGCAGACTAGCCCGAAATTAGTCAGTGAAGTGGGGACTAGCGATTAATCGGTAACGAGTCGGGATTTTTGCAACACTGGTTTGGGGTATGAGACTATGTATATGTCATTAGTTCTAAATATATACCCGATTGACTTGATTGCCAAAAACATATACGCGTATGCCCGAACCATGACCCGGAATTTTTTAACTTTTTATTGACTCTAGCTTAGTAATGGTTCGTTCTAGTAGTTTTATTCTGTGAAAATGAGCTTTTTCTTTAAATATGTAATTGATAACATTATTTATATTTTCTATGATATGAGCAACTAATTTGTCTTTTGAAATTTATAGCATAATAAAATTTACATAATATATTAGCATAAAATCCCACAAAAAAGATTGGTTTTAAGACAAAATAATAGCATTAGATAGAGAGGAGTTTACCAGGGATTTCACAAGAGAAGAAAAACACTCGCTTGTGTATCACACGTGACGAGCTATGAAAAGCCACCCAAAGTGGGTGAGACCAACAAGCATCTACGACGGACAAAGAGCATTGAAGGGAATAAACACACCACTTCGGGTGACTAAACAACTACTCCTTTTGGCATCAACGACGATATTCCTTTGTCGGTTGAGGATTATGGAGTTCTTCTTCATGATGATGTTCGACCGTTAACTCGTTCAACCTGGAGGAAGAAGGCCAAAGCTAAGGAGGAATCATCTATCGACAAAAGCAAGTTGAGCTCGTTGAGGAATAAACCAACACATTTAAACAAAAACTAAAAGTGATCGAATATTTCAATAATCAAATGAAGGTGTTTATGAAACCGTGGTAAAACAAATTGCTCTTTATTGGTACAAGCCACAAGGATCATGCCACATCGACAGACAGTGAACTCTGTGATTCCAATTAAATATATAATGGATAGGAGTTGTTAATCATGTTTGTTATCTAATTTATTAAAGTTACACTCAAACATACTATATTTTCTCTCTCCTTTTTAATTAAATAATATTTTTTATACTTTTATCATTACCATCTCTCTTTCCTTCACTCAGAACCACTTTCAAAATATATTAAAAAATTATAGGAGATGAACAATAACTTTTCAAATATACAGAAAAATCACTATATTTTCTAAAATATAATAACTCTTCACTCACAACACCTTAAACCACTCTTTAAATTATAAAAACACCCCCTCACAAAATATAGAGGATTGAATGAGAATGCCCTTAGTTTTGTTTATTTCAAAATTTAAAATTTCCTGTTGTAGTATGCAATTTCTAATTTATTAATGTTTAGTTTTGTTGATTTCAAGTTTTAAAATTTCCCATGGTTCAAAAAAAAACTTAAATAAGTAATAATATATTTTTAAATTTTTAGTAATTATTCAAATAATACGAAGTTAAAATATACATGTAGGGTAAAGTTATTTTACAAAGGGTAACAAAAATGAGAAGTGTGAGAAGCCATAAATAATTGACATGTGTCAAATGGGGATCAAAAGAAAAAAAGTATAGAGGTAATTGTACACATTTTCTCTCTCCACATGCAAGATACAAGTTAATACCCCTAACATTTTAGAACGTTTATAACTTTTTCGTATGATATTTTTTTTTAAAAAAAATATCATTATAATAACAAGCGTTTTTTTATCTTTAATATGAGTATGATTTTTGTTTTATAAAAAAAAATATCATTATAATAACAAGCGTTTTTTTATCTTTAATATGAGTATGATTTTTGTTATATAAAATTTAAAACAAAAATCACGTCATTGTGTCTTTTCGCACACCATTGTGTCTTTTCGCACACCATTGTGTCTTTTTTCGTCATTGTGTCTTTTCGCTTATCATTGTGTCTTTTTTCGTCATTGTGTCTTTTTTCGCACACCATTGTGTCTTTTCGCACACCATTGTGTCTTTTTTCGTCATTGTGTCTTTACGCATACCATTGTGTCTTTTCGCTTATCATTGTGTCTTTTCGCTTATCATTGTGTCTTTTTTCGTCATTGTGTCTTTTCGCTTATCATTGTGTCTTTTTTCGTCATTGTGTCTTTTCGCTTATCATTGTGTCTTTTTTCGTCATTGTGTCTTTTTTCGCACACCATTGTATATTTTTTCGCACACCATTGTATATTTTTTCGCACACCATTGTGTCTTTTTTCGTCATTGTGTCTTTTCGCACACCATTGTGTATTTTTTCGCACACCATTGTGTCTTTTTTCGTCATTGTGTCTTTTCGCACACCATTGTGTCTTTTTATCTAATACATAAAACACAATGCTTAATACATGTTACATAATGACCTAAAACGTAAGACACAATGGTGAATACGTATAACACAAATACTTGAAACGTAAAACACAATGGAAACAACATATTACACAATGACACAATGAACAACAAAAAAACACAATTAAAAAAACTCATTAATTTTTTTTTATTTTTATATAACAATATGATACTCATCTTAAAGATAAAAAATGCTTATTTTTATGATGAATTTTTTTTTTAAATAATGTCGTATGAAAAAGTTATGGACATTTTAAAATAATGGGGGAATTGACATGTGATTTGCATGTGGAGAGAGAAAGTCAACAAAGATGAGTAATTAACTTCATGCTCTTTTCATCAATTTTTATTTATTAAATTAATCTCAGTCATTCAAATCTAAAATCAATAGACTGGATTCCTTCTCACCCTTCTCATTTTTGTTGTCTTTTGTATTTTAACTTTACCATATACATGTATACTTTACTATATAACAATTTAAATACAAAAATAAATCTAAAAAATTATGATGTTGAAACGTAAAGATTTCTAAAAATGTTTGTAAGTTTGTAGAGAAAATGAATGATTTTAAAGTTCTAATAGCATTTGTAGATATTTTCAACCCGTTGCGCTTTGGATGTAAAGTAACGTTTCATGATATGACAATACATGTGTGAATTTTAGAGGTAAAGATACACGTGTCACCTTAACTACACTTCTTTAGTGCAACAATCTAAGTAAAATTAAATGCAATTATAATGAATTAGACACATCATTGTAATAAAACAATGCATCAAAACTCATGATAAAAAACGAACAAAGAATTGTAAGGTTGGATGCACCTTTGTAACGAGTTTAAATCTCGTTGTGATCAAACAAGCTCTTTAAAAAGAGTATATATGTATATATGCGTGAATGTGTGTGTATGTGATGTTAATTGGGGTTTAAATTTGAGGGCATGTTACTTTGTTAAATGCACACACGATGGCCATATGCTATAATGTTTTTTTATTGGATAAAATATGCAACGAGTCATGATCATACGCCTCTATTATCTATTATTGGACTTAAATGTCTGCCTAACTCAACCTATCAATGTCATATCAGTAACCTGGATCAGATTATGCATACTTCTTTCTCTACCAAGTCATATAAAAAACAAACAAACAAATAAAATAAAATAATACACCAAGTTTAATGGACAAAGATGAATAAACTGTAACTTTGTCATATATCTTGTTAGGAACAAAGCGGCACGCAGAAGCGAAACAACACACGTACACAAAACGACAAACACACATAAAACAAAAATATAAATACGACACATGAATTTTAACGTGGTTCGGTCCTCACGGGAAGACCTATATCCACAGACTGCAACTAGGATTTCTTATTAGCTCTAAACCAAGATTACAATTACAAGACTAAAATATACATAATGAAAACTAGGGCAACACAATTTAGAAACCAAACCAAACCGAGCCGAGCCCTAAATAAAACTGGCCTAAAGGACTTCACACCCAACATCAACTAAACATAAGACTAAAAGATAAGAGAATAAACTTTAACAAGAAAACAAGAACACAACATCCATTGATACTTTTTGATCAAACTATTGAAAAGATCCAATCTTTTTCACAAAATGTAACCACTAGATCAAAATTCAAATAAAAATATTATAATTTTCACTAGTCCAATATGCATCTTCAAGATAATTCACTAGTATCCTAACCTCTAAAATCTTTAAAATAATAATAATAATATAATAGACTTTATAATAAACATAACTTAAAAACCAAAACACACATTATATCTTAGAACTCTTACTTCCAAGAGTAAGCTCAAGATCATCCAACCCAACATCATGAATCCTTTCTCCTTCCCAAGCCTTCACTCCACCATTCTCGAACTCGAACTCGATCCCTTTCCCCTTATCAATCCCGCCATCATGGGCTGCAGCCACTTGAGCCCCCGGTTTCACCAGGTTAAAAGTAGGCGAGTTAGGGTTGGTCAACATGGGCTCATAGTTCCTGTACCTCACCCACTGGCACGAGTCAATGGTCGAGCAATCAGACACGTCACACTCGGGTATGGTAGTTGGTGTGAACCGTTTCGTAGGGCTTGTAGGGGCCGAGCACGCATAATAAGGCAAATTGAATGGATTAGTCGATTGTTTGGTTAATGATTCCCAGTTGAAAGTAGGTTTCGGGAACTTTGAAATCGGGGATGATAGCGGTGGGGTCACGGGTGCACTGTTTGAGATACGCAAAGGCGGGAGTGAAACTGGAATGGCGTTGTTAAGATACGCGAATGGGTTGTTGTTCATGTCCAGGTTGGACGGGCTCGGGTATGATGAGGATGATGGGCTGCATTGATACGAAGGGATCGGGCTCGGTTTTTGGGAAGAACATGGTGTTGTGGTGGTTGATGTTGCCCCTGTTTCAATGGTAGGCAGTGGTGGCCTTGAACCCTGCAATTTAGAGCACAAATTCATATATGTATGCAAATTTTTTTATTAACTTGCAGGTTGAGCTGCATAATCAAGTCAATTGACTCAAGTTCTTCACAATTCAAATTAAGGGTATGCATTAAAAAAAAAATCCGATCCGAAATCGAGCATATCAAACTGAAATGACTGAATCAAAACAAAAACCGACAGTTTAGTTTTATGTTTCTGTAAATACCAAAGGTTTTGTGTGTAATAGAAACCGAAAAACTGAATCGGACCGAACTTTAGGTTCGGTTTGGTTTTGCGTTCAATAAAAACCGAAAAACAAAACCGAACCGAACTTATAGATTTTTATTATTTGTTAGCTGTTTTAAGTAATTCAGTAAATTTAATCTCAAATAATTAGCCCAAACACCGACAGTTTAGTTTTATGTTTCTGTAAATACCGAAGGTTTTGTGTGTAATAAAAACCATAAAAACTGAACTGGACCGAACTTTAGGTTCGGTTTTGGTTTTGCCTGTAATAAAAACCGAAAAACCGAAGCTGGACTGAACGTATAGATTTTTATTTTTTGTTGGCTGTTTTAAGTAATTCATAAAATTTAAACTTAAATAATTAGCTCAAACGTATAACACCAAATTATTAACATACAAAAGATTTAGACTCGAATTCATCATTCCAAAATTATCAAGCTCAAAATATCAAAACCATAAAAACCGAAACCGACTCGAACTCATTATTTCGAGCCAAAATTATCAAACTCAAAATAGCAAAACCAAAACCGACTCGAATTCATTAAACCAAAATTATCAAGCTCAAAATAGTAAAACCATAATAACCGAAACCCAACGGCCAATGGTTTCAAAATTTCAAAAACCAAAAGCTTCCGTTTTTTGGCTCGGTTTTAGCCCAAAACTTAACCGCGCAGACCGCTAATTCAAATCAAACGAGTACATAGATCTACAATTCTACATCATAAAAACCCCTAATTTCCACAATCAAAAACCAAACCCTAACAATAACAAATAACAATTTCCCCAAATCAAATCAAAATCCCATCTTCTCAAATTCAATCACAAATTCATCAATTAAACTCAAACCCAACAAACCCAATTCACAAATTGATCAATTAAACCGAAACCCATATCCAACAACATCCAATTAACACAAACCCAATTCACAAATTCAAAAATCGATCAATTAAATTGAAACTTTAATCAACAAGAATCATACCTTGCGAAAGGTGGTACCATCAGGAAGCACAACCCAGCCAGCTTCTTTACACAAAGCTTTCAACACCTCATTGTTATCACAATGTTTTGGTAAATCATAATTACCCTGTGCTCTTAGACCATTATAAATATTAGCAGCAATTGCTCGCCGCCGTCTCTCTCTCCTCCGGTTATTCTCCTTCTCTCTCCACGACAGCTTCCGCCTACCGCCGCCGTCACCACCCGCCGCCGCCGATGATGATCCTCCGCCGCCACCTTCTTGCGTCATCTCCATAGCTCAGATTAAAACACTTGTTGATGATTGTTATGTTTATGTGTGTGTTATATAT
>NW_027498011.1:0-82915 GCF_021521415.1 Bidens hawaiensis
CAACCAAAGTAACAAAATAAGCTTACTATCAAGTAACTAAACTTATTATTATAACCAGTTTGAACCTGTTTATCTAAACATCAAAGATTATTATATACAACTACAGTTTCAAAACACATACTATAAAATGTTGTAGGATCCACTGCTACATCATCATTTTTTTAGTTATGCAGCTTATGCTTGTGTCTGTTAAAACTAAACTTGAATCTAGGGGTTAGCAAAATTCATTTAGCTGCTGAACTAACAGGCCTGACTTGGACTATTCTAACAATCGTATTAGAACTCAAAAGCCAAACGAGAGGTTATATGGCCAGGAGCCTGTAAATGGAAGAGATATTATACAACATGAGTATGTATGTTTCTTGCAAACTGGACTCGTGAAAGTGATAAAATCAAACCTGTAACGCGGACCTTGAAAGACAGTTTGGTTAATGTGATTAAAATTGAAAGAAAGCACTGAACAATGCAATTATCAAAATAAAAAACAAAAATATGTATATAAAAAAAATCAACTTGCTGCCAATTTCCTCAAAAACATTTAACTTGCATTCCTTTCGATTAATTCAAAGTTCTACCACAGAAACGAAACCATATTAATTCTTTAATAATTAATAATTTTAGAAAACTAATTACTAGAATAAGATGTATAATGAAAACAAAGCGTTGGAACTAGAATTAATAAATACGAAGAACTCACAGGTTTGGTGATGATCGAATGGACGAGGCCTCATCGGAGTACGGCGATGCCTGATGACTGCATGGGAAAGATGATGGAGGGTGGGTTGAAGACGTGGTTGATTGAGGGTAAAAGTGAAACTAAATTATGAACCTGATGGTGGTGATGTTTCTTTTCTCTCCAACGTTGGCAACAATATCTATCTTTGTGTTGTATTTGGGATACACATGCCATAATTTTCATAGATGGGATGCTTATTATTAATCAACTACTATTTATATCTAAACCATCTCATAATTTGTTTTATTATTTTTCTAAATTTTAATAAAATAGTTGTTGGTGAATAATGGCCATTCTTCTAATTCCATATTATTCATGCATTTTCTTCGTTTCATCGTCTTCCTCCCATCATACCAACACAAATCAATATTCATGATCCAATCTTCTAATTCACCCATCCATGAAGAAACACACACAGATCTCATCATTAAAGCCTTCCAACACAGTCCTCTCACACCCAACTCCAAGACTTAGAGACCATTTCATCATGGGGAAGAAATTAGGCCACGGTCAATTCGGTACAACCTACCTTTGCAGACAGAAATCGACAGGCACCGATTTCGCATGCAAATCCATACCTAAAAGAAAACTTCTATGCAAGGAAGATTACGAGGATGTATGGCGAGAGATTCAAATCATGCATCACTTATCCGAGTATCCATGCGTCGTGAGGATCAAGGGCGCGTATGAGGATAATGTCTTTGTTCATCTGGTTATGGAATTGTGCGCAGGTGGTGAGCTGTTTGATAGGATTGTACAGAAAGGACATTATAGTGAGAAGGAAGCCGCTAAATTGATGAAAACGATTGTCGGTGTTGTTGAAGCTTGTCATTCTCTTGGTGTTATGCATAGAGATCTCAAGCCTGAAAACTTTCTGTTTCATACTCATGATGAAGATGCACAGCTAAAGGCTATTGATTTTGGGTTATCCGTATTCTATAAACCAGGTTTTGTTCTTCAGTTTGTGTTTCAACTCCTTACATGTTGCAATTTCTTTTTAATAACGACAGCTATATTATAAAAAACTATCTACTAAGAAACTAGATATATTTTTCTAAGCATGTAGCTATGTTACATGTTGAAATATCTAAGAACTTAATTTGCTTTTGTTCTGTTTAACAGGACAGTATTTATCAGATGTGGTTGGAAGCCCTTACTATGTTGCACCAGAAGTTCTGCATAAATGTTATGGACCAGAAATTGATGTGTGGAGTGCAGGGGTTATCCTATACATCTTACTGTCTGGAGTTCCACCGTTCTGGGCAGGTAATATAATTGTGTCACATTCATCATGAATCAAGAACTCATGATAATACTTTGCTCTTCAGAATCAGATTCGGGAATTTTTAGGCAGATTTTGAAGGGAAAACTTGATTTTGATTCTGATCCATGGCCGGAAATATCAGAAAGTGCAAAAGATTTGATAAAAAAGATGCTTGACAGAAAACCAGAACAAAGAATTACTGCGCATCAAGTCCTATGTGAGTTGCAAATTGGAATGTCAAAAATTGTTGCATCTTTAGTTTGTTTCATGTAAGATAAGGTTCATACTTTTGCCAGGTCATCCATGGATTGTAGATGATAGAGTTGCTCCAGATAAGCCTCTAGATTCTGCAGTTATATCGCGCCTTAAGCACTTCTCAGCTATGAACAAACTTAAGAAGATGGCTTTACGTGTATGATGCAGCATAGTTTTATTTAAATTGTTGGTTTATATAAATGTGTATAAATTACTTGATCAAATTGTTATCCAGGTTATTGCAGAAAGGCTATCAGAAGAGGAGATTGGTGGCTTAAAGCAATTATTTACAATGTTGGACACAGATAACAGTGGCACAATAACATTTGAAGAACTCAAACAAGGGTTAAACAAAGTTGGCTCCAATTTGATGGAATCCGAGATCAAAGAGCTTATGGATGCTGTATGTTCTTTCATTCTGGTTTTCACATAATTCAAATTATATTATTTAGAGTTTGAATTTGAGTTAAAAACAGGCTGACATTGACTGCAATGGCACAATAGAATATGGTGAATTCATAGCAGCAACTTTGCACATGAACAAGATTGAGAGAGAGGAGAATCTGCTTACCGCCTTTAGATTTTTTGATAAAGACGGAAGCGGGTACATAACCATGGATGAGCTTCAACAAGCTAGCAAAGATTTTGGTCTGCAAGATGCTCAATTGGATGAAATGATCAAAGAAGTTGATCAAGATAATGTTAGTCCTCAATTTTTCATTTCATATCTTGTTCGCATATTCAAGATTATATACTTGCTGTGATTTTGTTTTTGCAGGACGGGCGTATAGATTATGCAGAATTTACAGCAATGATGAGAAAGGGTGATGATGACGTGAGAAGCAGAGCGATGAAAGGGAGCTTGAACTTTGTCGCAGAAGCCCTGACCTTAGATAAAAACAAGGAACCACAAGATTAACCAAATAACTTTTTTTTTCTGTTTATGGTTTCTGTTGTTCAACATAAATGCAAATTTTGAGATGTTTTTGGTTCTTTGACCGATTCAAGACATGTTACTAGTAGTAAACACGTGTTTGGTTAAGTATCATATTATCAAGAGTATCATTACAAGCACACTCATCAAGAGTCATTTATTATACAGGCAAAGCTAGTATAACGGTCATGGTTTCACATGGTCTGTGCAGGTCCCGAATGTAACTCAGTACTCCTGCTCTTCACCACCTGAAGGACTCCTGGTTGTTCTGCCAAACAAAAAGAAATCATTAAGTTTTATTATAGTTTTATCCAAGTGAATCATACATATAAGTCAATCCAAAAAACTGGAATTTGAAAATGCATATATCAAATCCTAGAATCAGAAAATTAAAAGACGCAAAAACAAATACAACTTTTACGATTAAAACAAGAACAAAGTGATACGGTGCTTAGGGATTGTGAACGGGCCGAACGTTCACAGAACCGTTCGATAGAAAGTTCATTTATGTTCATTTTATTTAATAAACGAGCACGAACAAATTTGTGTGTTCATTTAATTAAACAAACGAGTTCGTCCATTTATGTTTGTTCTTTTACATTCATTCATTTACATCTGTTCAGGTTTGTTCGTTTATAAATTCATTTTAATTTCTTAGACCCATTACAATTCATTCTAGTTTTATACCACTAATTACAATTTAGTCATGTTTTATGATTTCTTAAGCCCAACAAACTGATAACCAGTTTACTTATAATCAGAATTCGCTCTGTTCAGTTACACTTGTTCTTTTACCTTGGTAAACCATTCACTTATACTATTAACAAAAAAACACGAACAAACTCATTTCCCTAACGAGTGAACACAAACAATATTACAACGCTCGTTATCATTTTCTCAGTTAAAGTTAAACTAAAGAACCTATGTATAACCAAAAATACAAGCATACAGTGTCAACAAACATACTCGAAAGCTGTTCGACTTGTTCCGGAGTAAGTTTGGCAGAAAACCCACTAGCAGCATGCTTGTAAGTGTACAGTAAAGCCCCTTTTGCTGCCTCCTCACTACCAATTAACAAAACTTAAAGTCAATTGTAATAATATATAAATAGGATTGAGAAAAGAATACCTGCCGAGGAAACAAGTGAGGGTGCGAAGGTGATGGGTTTCGGGTTCTTGGCCTTGAGGTTGATCGGTGTAGACTATGTGGACTTCTGCCGTGGCCGTGGCTGATTTGGGTTCAGGTTCAGTCGCCATTGCTGTTGATCACAAGTCAATTTGATCGGGTGGGCTGTTTTAGTAAGCGGACTTCCCTATGAAAGTGGAGAACGAATATTACGATGACAACACAAAGTTGACAGGAGTGTTTGGGATTCCTTGTTTTATCTTCCTCTGTAACTTATTTAACGCATAAGTTGAAAATTACAAAGTTGTAACTTATACTTTATACACTCACAGAACTTAATTTTTTCAAACACCAACTTATAATCCATAAGTTATAAGGAGCTAAAACCAGAAATCCCAAGAAAAACGAATCTTCATTTTGTTATGCCACTCTTCTTAAGGTATTGTATGTTACTATTTTTATTCAAGTAAACTAATATTATTGTTTTAAGAAAAAACAAATGGACTCATGTTTGACAAACTTACACAAATATGAAAGTGACAAATTAAAAGAATGAGCAAATATTCACTTGATAAAGAGAAGAAACGCATTCTCCTATAGAACTACTTGAATAAAGAAAAATGAATAAGATAATAGTTGTAAAGCTATGAGCACTTGTGTGTTTTATGATATGACAACATGAATATGAAGTGCCGCCTCCATTAACTAAAAAAAATAAGAAAAAAAAAGGAGAGAAAGATCCTTTCACTTTTTCATTTAAAATCTACAATTTCCCTACATGGAAATCTAAAAAAATTAAGAAAAAAGACTTATTCACAAGGCGCGGTCTTTTCCTTTTTAATGAAACATAGCAAGTGTAAGTGTGTAACTCTTGTAGGCTTGTTTGGGACAAGATTTGTTTATTTTTTCTCGTATTTATATTGGCTTACAAATTGGTATGCTTTATTTCATGTTGTTCATTATTTTGTTTAGTATTTAAAAGCATAGTAGTGGTTTAGTAAGGATTTGTAAACATTAGTTTCCTCAAATTAATGATGATGTTTCAGTAAAAGTATGTTCTTTCGGCATAAGAAACCTCTCACATGGTTAAGCTAATTTAGTCCATGCATCACAAGATAATGTATCTAACACACGTATGTATAGAGCTATAGGTTTAAATAAAAACCGATAAGTGCCTTAAAATCATTAAAAATAATTTATTCATTTGTATCACTAAATAAGTTATAGTGGTATATTTACTCGTGGATATCGGTGAACAATTCAAGTGAATAGAATGCTTCATAATAATCTTGAATATTTAGTAAATTTTACTTAAACTCACCTTGCATAGACACGCATAATATTATAGAGAAGGGAGGATCAAATAAAAAGTGATTTTCGTTTAAAAAGTGCGAGAAACTATCTAGCCTTTTAATCAATTTAATTTAATAGTTAAGAACTTAAGATTAATGCTTGTTGTATGTAATTTCATAACGAACTAGAATATTACAGCGGTTGAATGGGGTAAAAGAGGGAATTTGTCACTTGTGTTCATATAGATTTCGCCTTGTACGTCGGAGGGGCCGTCCAACATGCATGTTGGAAAGGCGGCACCTTACACTCCACATCATCATAGGAGGGGGTAGAAAGCCCACGTTGTAGGTTGTCTATGGCTCTAAGCAATTGATGATCATATAAGCAATTGAAGTAAATAACTTTCTGAGTAGGGGTGGCGGTGTAACTTGTTGTCTGCTTATCTGCCTCTGTATTATAGTTGCATCATATTATTGCTGATAATAAAAGACTTTATGAGATAGTGAATTGGAATATTATTAAAGAGATTCTTAAAGTTAAAAAAATAGATATTTATTGATTACCTATTCGATGGAATTTAGTTTTCTCACACATCTATAATTTTCTTACAGTCTGATGATCAAATATAAATAACTAAAGTCAAAAAAGGGTGAGAAAATACTTAGAGCCTTATGATCATGTGTATCGCAAGGGTAAGACTGCTCTAACTCCTGCCACGTTAGCAGTTTCCGGTTGGGGCGCAAAACACCGCCACATAAGGCGCAAAAGGAATAAACCTGATGCCGATAGCTGGCTCAAAAGGGTGTTATTTGATATGTTTATTTCTTTACTAATTGTTAAATAATAATATAACCAATCATGTATCTCCGCCTCACCTCATAATCATATTTCACATTTCACCCACCACTAACACATCCAACTTGGTGTAAAATGTAAAAGCTCCAATGCCTATGTGGCATCTACGTTGCGCTTTCATGACGAACTCAAATATCACAATTCACAGCTCCCATGACACATGGCCTTAGATGGACAATTACACAAGAAAATTGACATGAGAAAATGCAACACATTCATCACAATCAAATATCTTAAGCAAATTGGCAGAAGATCTTTCTGTCCACCAAGCTCAATTTCTAGTTCAGTTGATTTGGTTCAATGTCTGCTTGCAACGAGCGTATAAACCCAACGGCTTCGTCTTCATAGATCAATATAGAATGGTTATCCAAGATTTCTTTGGCATTTGTTTGATGATTGTTCAATCGATGTGGTTCACCATCTACTTGTACTTGAAATGATTTATGGTTATTCAACATCGTATTTCAAAAGGTGAGACTTTCATAGAAGGGTAGTTGATTGGCTAGTTTAATGGATTCCTTGATTTGATTGTAATTGATAAACCTAAAAGAAAGCGCAGAAAATCGAGAAATTCAAATGTTTAAGATACCTATCATTAAGTCCAAGTGTAGTGGGCGGCAATAATGACCGACAAGGGGCGATATGCGGAGAGACGAGCGATAAGGGGGCCTCTATCTGTCGCTCTTGACCGTCGTAAAATATTATTATTTTATTATTTGACCATTGGAAAACGGTCATATTTTAAAAAAAATTTAATTTACAAAATTAATATAAATACCCAACCAATTAAACCATTTTCACCAATTCATATACCAACTCAACCTTCAAAAACCAATATCATCCAACTTTCTTTACCAAAATGGATCCAACAAATACTTCCGACATGGTGGAACAATTTATTGAGAACAAGAAGAAGATAGATCAGATCATGCAAGAGACGGCGGAGCAGGAGGGTGAGATCATAAGTGCATTTCGAGTCGTAGAAAATAAGATAGCTTCTGACTCTACCAGTTCTCGTCCGCGCATTAGGCGATCGTATATTATTCGAGACCGTGTGGATGCAAACGATCGTTTGATGAAAGACTACTTCAACGAAACGCCTAGATCCGACGATGCTAAGTTTGAACGTCGTTTCGGATGTCTAGACGTTTATTTTTGCGCATTGCGGAAGATTTGGAGCGGGAGTATCCGCATTTTCAACAACAATGCGACGCAAGAGAATATTTAGGATTCACCGCCATCCAAAAGTGTACTTTGGCGCTACGCATCCTCACATACGGAAACAAGACCAATATCACCGACAAGTATTTAAAGATAGCGGAGAAAACGGCGCGAGACATGTTAGAGAATTTTTGCAACGGTAAAATTTAATTTGTGTTAAATTAATTATTTTACAACTGATGTGTGTCTAATAACCCTATAAATATGAACCTCACAACTAAGCTTTAATATTAACACGAAAATCCTAAAACCACACACAACCGGCAAGTGTACCGATCGCAAGTAGTATAGACTTAGGAAGTCCGAGTATCGAACACGTGGACACGTCAGAACGCTAAAGATCACTAACCCTAGACAAGACCTACCTTAGAATAATAATTATATTGATTTTTGATTTTTAAATACTTAACTGAACTAACTAGACTGACTAACAAAACTTACCAAAAATAGAAAACTTAACGGGGAACTAATTGTGTTAACTTAGGATGGAGAAAAACGTCTACCTAGGTCTGAATCAAATTGTAGGCCTAACAAGCTAACGGATTGAATGATATATAGACACCGGTTCCTAAAGATGACACGACTAAGGATCGCTCGGGCTCACTGGATTACCTCTCGGTCTCACTTAACAAGCCTAAACTATTCAAAATCGCCTAAAACGACCAAACCGGGAAACAATTGCTAACGTGTTCTAATGAAGGATCACCTCTCGGTCTCACCAACACTCGACCCTAATGGCAATGAATACTACACAACCAAGGATAGAGGAACAATTCAACTTAAACCAAAATAGATCAACTAGTCGCTCAAAACACCTAAACCTGACAAGAAACGAACTCGCTCTCGCGCAATCCTTATTCTAGCATGCAAAGGCAATGAGACAACCCTAACTTCCTATCACCTCTCGGTCTCAAGGAAGGTGTTTAACTGCTGTACTTAATCCAATTAATCCCGCAACAAAACCCTACGGTTGTTCCTACCGCAAACAAACCCTAAACACAAAGTCTAGAATCAAACAATGCACCGATCAATCAACACAAAACTAATCAATCAACACACGGGGTTTATGCAATGAATCACTAGAATTTCCAGTCCTTAAACACAACCTATTTCATGTCTAAATCAAACTTTACAATAGCAATTCAAGTCTATCAATCAAACAATCCATAAAACCTATCAACCACTAACAATAATCATCATTCCTAGGTAGAACTAACAAGATTAGCCTCTCATACTTTTTGGACAACAGCTATCATTCAATAAAAATACCATAAAACTCATACCAATCATCTCAAAAATCATTCAACAATCAATCCTACTCATAAACACTTTAATCTTTCAATCAATCGCAAAACTAGTAATCAATTGAACAAGTATAAAAAGATGATGAACAATGTTATGAAAAGAAAGGATATGGATGAATTCCGGGCTGTTCTTGGCTGCTACAACTGATGAGAAACGTCCCCGAGACTTGGTTATTGTGTCTTCTTCCTTCCCTAGCCGTCACACGATCAAAACCCTAGCCGAAAAAACTTTTTCTCCTCTCTCCCTTGCTGTCCCTGCTGCGATCGGCCCTCCTTCCAGCTGCTAGGGTTTTTATTTTTTTTATATAATATAATATAATATGGTCTTGGTCCTCCATGATGCATACGGGTCGGGCCTTGAGCTTTGTCTTGAACTTGTATGCGTAAAAGGGCTCGTAAAATGCTCGAAAAGTCCCGGTTTCTTCCTTTCTTTCACCCAAAACCTACAAGGTTATTAAACTTACGTAAAACCTATATAAAACGAGTAAAAACACATAAAATATAATATATTACGTAGATAAAAGGTGCGGAAAATACGTGTGTTTTACAACACATCAACAACCTACTTGTTTTAGTTAATTATTTTAAATTGTTTAATTTAATTATTTTTTAACCAACTTCAAATGACCTAAGTCGCATATACGATGTACATGAAAATAAATATTCTTTTCCCGGCATGATTGGGAATATATATTGCATGCATTGGGAGTGGGGCAACAGTCCAACCACATGGTGAGGTCAACCACTCGTGGTGACCATGGAGTACCAACGGCTAGTCTTCAAGCCATTTGTTTATAGGACCTTTGGGTTTGGTTGGCCTACTTTGGCTCTGTCGGGTCTAACAATCACATAAACGTTCTCAATGCGTCGCCCAAGCTAAAGTATTACATAAGCTATAGCATACCGGTCTTACCGTTTTATGCCAATGGTGCCTAATATCGTCACAGATGTTATCCGGGAGATGGGATATATCCAAAGTACTCGATCATCATCAAAACGTTTCAAAACACGATCGAAGAAAAAAAGAGAAATTTTAAGAAGCAAGAGTCCGCGCGAAACGATATCGAGAGGTGTTTCGGGGTTCTAAAAAAACGTTGGCATTATGTGAAAAACCCCTATTGTTTATGGTCGATTGCAAAAATGAGCAATGCCATGTATACGTGTATCATATTGCATAATATGATTTTAGAAGACAAGGGGAAAGCAATATTCCAGCACCATATATCAGGAAGTGTTCCCGAACGATTTCCTGAACCAACCGAATAACAAGGAACACGAAACAATCACGAGCTCACATCAAGTGAGATACATAACCAACTTAAGGCGGATTTGATTCAACATATTTGGGATAATCTTCTTGTTGAAAAAGAAGACGAAGACGAGGACGGGGACGATCAACAATACAGAGAAAGCGATGACGAGTCTTAATTTAGTATTTTTTTATGTACTTTTTTTTTATTTTTTGGTGTATTTTTTATTTTAATGTATTCTTCTATTTAATTAATTTAATGAATATTTGTTTATTTAATTTAATGAGTTTTTATTTGTTTAATTTAATTATAAAAAGAAATTAAAAAAGATGACGTGACGATGTGATGAGACCATAAAACTATTACACCTCTAAAATAAAAATTCACGCTTTACTGACTGGACACCATATGTCAGATATCCTTCTATTTATAGCCATCCATTATACATAACCTAAATTTATTATATAAATCCCTTTTAGTAAAATTGGATATAACATAAATCTTATTGGTTGTGATGAGTTCAGGTTATAACAATAATATATATAAATATATAGAGTTGATTTCTATTCATATTTTAGCAATATGTATATATACACTTATAAATAATTTAATAATTTTGAAAACTCTTATCAATTAATTATATTTACTTTTTTATATATTAATATTATCCGAGTATAGTTTATCACTTATTATATGCATATATACCTATTACGATTACAAAAATTAGTTTATTATGAATTTCTAATTTCTTTTATATTTATGTAAACTTGTAATTTATATATGTAATTACAAATTTATGTATAAAAAGAATGATAAAATTATTCTCAAATAATAATATACTAAAATAATTGATTGGCTGTGAAATATTTTAAAACTTCTTGAACTTTTTTGGGAGTTTTTAAAGGAAACCCGCCATATTAAAAAAAATTCTTTGCATTATGCCAATGCATGTCACAATAATATTAAAAATAATAATAATAAAAATTCTATATGTTGCTTAAGAGTTGGATATACCGAACATACAGAATAGAACATTTAAGTATTGCATGTACTGGTAAAAGATTAATGGTTCTCCACACCTTTTTTATGCTTTGAGTTGCAACTTGCATCCCTTGATTTAATTGGAAAAATGATACCCTTTGTCTAGTTCATTTCGAATATAAAAGACTAGACTCGACCTTATACTAATGAGGTGGCAAACAACATTTAATGCCATTCGGTCTTGTTCATGTTACCAACATTCCGATTAGTGAAAGCACGCGTAAAGTCAACCATTTTATCTCCATTTGAATCATGAATAGTAGACGTTACCTATCCTAATTCCTATCCTGTATTGTAATATATTTAGCAATGACATTTTAAGAATTTTTTTATTTTAAAAGTTTTATAAGTTTTTATTCATATAATACAATACTTGAGACATTCATTTTTAAGTAATAATAATTTTTTAAAGGGTAAAATTGTCTTTTATAACCATTAATAATTGGTATACATTATTTACTAATGCATATTTAATTCCCCATATTAAGTAACACATATTTAATATACTTCATGATTTACCGTAACCACTAAGAATTGTTATTATTTAAATAGTAATAATACCCAAATATAATCAATGTTTTAGATAAGTCAGGCTAGATTTAATTCTTACAAACCCACCATAAAGCTCCGGCCACCCACTACTCTTGTTAGTAACAATTTGAGAGTCATGAAAAATCGACGGCATACATACTCTTACTAATAGAAAACTTAGCTGGCTAAACAGTCAGCTTATATACACTTTTTGAATCACTATTTCTCACCCCCTTTGTTAAATTGTGCTCAAGGCAAAAAGGGGGCCTCCATAAACCCAACTCTTCAACAAAAGTTACCTTATTCGCTCACATATATATCACTTGCTCTAAAAAAACATTCATAAAGAAATGGTTCCATATCCTTTTAGGCTAAACACTTTTAGTAGGCTGCTCAAAATGGTCATAGAACTAAAAGTGAACTGCAAATTGATCAACTAATAAGAGGTTAATTGACACGATCGGTTTTGGTTTGAGAAATTTGACGATCTTTTTTTTTGAACGGCTATTTGTATATGATAGAGTACTATAATTTTGTGATTCAAATCTTGATCTCCTTCTCACTGATTTGTCCATAAATAAAAAGTTACAATCCTCTATTTTAGGCTAGAGATATACACATTAATATTAATTACATGGTAAAATATAATTGCTTAATATAGGTCTAATACTCCCCCGCAGTCGAAGCTGGAGGCGAACGGATGCTGAGACTTGAGTGAAAGTCTTCAAATAGGGACCGCGGGAGACTTTTGGTAAAGATGTCTTGAAGAAACACTAGGTGACCCGGTACAGATTATAGATAATCTGGGGGTTAAGCAATGTTTCCCACGGATGAGGTCTAACTGAGAAGGCTGTTCTTCAGGAGACATGCAAAACAAACACCGTAAGCTCGTCACTGAGAAGGGGGGGGGGGTTCCTCCTTGTGACCACCCTCCGGCGTGAGAATCAGACTAGGTTGCTCTGAATATAAGTGTATATTAAGAGATTGCTAGATAACTGGATAGCAGATGATCTTACCATTCCGAGATGTTGGAGTATTTATAGCCGAAGGTAGGTTTCCAAGCAGGTACAGCCGGCTGAATAGTATTCCTGTTCTACCAACAGTGGACTATGCACAGGCCATACTGGTTGGTGGGTAGGTTACGGCCAACAGTGACAAAGTCGGCTGCACTATTCCACCAACTGTAGATTATGCACGTCCCACCTACTGTGGATTGTACGCAGGCCATGCTGGTTGGTGAAAAGGTTACGGCCAATAGTAACACTATTCCACCAACTGTAGGCTGCGCATGTCCCACAGTAAGGGTTGGTGAGTAGGCAGCGGCTAATAGTGACAAACAGTACTAGAGGGTGCTCCTCCTCGCACTGTTGTCGGTGAGCTGTCACCCTGTGATTGGCTCATGGGTTGTTCTGGTCAGATCGTCTGTCCTATCCATACCTTGGTAGGTATAGTACAAAAGATCTTTCAGAATCATACAGACTGGCTCATTTAGGCGGGATTTTTCCTGCCTTGCTCATTCCTTCATGTGACTACTGAAGTATCTATTGTCTTGTGCGTGTAGCCCTGCTGTCTGCGGGTAGCCTTCCCTGATGGCTTGTATCCGCAACTGCGGGAACAGGCGGGGTACTTCACCATTGGGAGGCTTTCCCTGCGTGTACAGCTTGCGTACTGCGCGTAAGGTTCTATGAGCATGGTGGGTCCTGCGGGAGCAGATGGTCTTTGCGCCGACGTCCCTGTTCAAGGTGAGTCTTGCGGGACCAACTGGGCTCTGCTGGGACCTACCTCTTCAAGTCCCCCCAGTCCAATGTTCTTCTCACGAATGTTCAATAAAGTGAGGTGAACTTTTGGACTTTAAGCAAGGGGTTTTGAAAAGGTTTTTAGTTTTAAGGTTCTCCGTGGGGATTCTTCCCGCGGATTTCCTAATGTCACTTGCAAAAATTCCCGATTTTTTTTGCTTGATCTTTGGGTATGATGCGGGTAGGTATGTAACCTTCTCGCAAGTCAGGAACGTTGAGTCTCACTTGTGTGGATTCTCCTTGAGGTTTTAGTGGTTTTGAACATAGTGATCAATTATGTTTAAACCACCAATTCCATCCTGGAGCCTCAAAACAATGTATTTCTCGACGTTCCCGCTATGCGGAGATGTTATTTCCGTTTCCACAAGCATTGCCCAAAAGATCCTTCTTGGTTTCAATTCCCTGCGG
Organism: Bidens hawaiensis; assembly: GCF_021521415.1. Lineage (NCBI taxonomy): Eukaryota > Viridiplantae > Streptophyta > Magnoliopsida > Asterales > Asteraceae > Bidens > Bidens hawaiensis. The sequence goes on from NW_027498011.1 coordinate 14,014, forward strand.
AGCGCTAGGTATGTGAAGGGTTTTGCCTTAACACTGTACCCGCGCTCGTCTTACAGTTACTTTACTTTCAAGGTACCCCTGGCGTCAATTCCCTGCGGGTGCTAGGTATGTGAAGGGTTTTGCCCTAACACTGTACCCGCACCCGCCTTATAGTTACTTTGTTGCCGGGGTTTTCTTGGCTTCAATTCCCTGCGGGTGCTAGGTATGTGAAGGGTTTTGCCTGAACACTGTACCCGCATCCGTCTTATGGTTACTTGGTTGCCAAGGTAAGGGGTATTTTCCCGCTTACTTTTGAATCTTTTTGAATTTTGAATTTTGAAATTCGAAAGGTTGGTAAGGATAAGAACGGTCCAGACATCTGAAACGTCGTGCGGCGGTTTCTTCTGACTGTGTCAGGACGTGCAGGAAGTTATGGTGACGTGACAGAACATGGTCATTCCAGTCGCTTTTTTAGGCGCGTGGGCACGATTTTTCTGGCGCGTGGCCGCGAAATTACTGGCACGCGTCCTGTCAACAGCTGTTGCCAGCTTGCTTTTTGCCACGTGTCATAGTTTCATTGCACCTTCGATTTCTCTCTCCTCCGCATTAAATTCACCGCATTAATTGCGATTACTATATAAAGGGGGAGAGGGTTATTTGCAATTCACACTTTTCACTCTTCTCTTCATCTTTAAGGCGATTTCCGGCGAATACTCCTTTATTTAATCGAGCATTCTCTCGAAATCGTTTTCTTCTTCCTCTGCAAGATGTCTTCACGTGATGCTGAAGCTGTGGCCGACGACAGGAGTACTGCTGGCGAGTGCCAGTGTGCTCTGCCCGGCGATCAGTACCGGTATGTTGTCAGGAAGTTCATGCTCGATCCCCTCGAGCCTGAGTTTCCTGAATCCCACCAGACCGTGTACGATGCCCCCAGAGGCAAGATCGGGGTTTATGCTGCATTTTTTGTCTATGGGAATCTTAGATTCCCATTGACAAAATTTGTTTACCGTGTCCTTGAGAGGCACGGTGTTCATTTGACCGAGCTGCACCCCATGGCGATCGCCAAGATTCGCCATTTTGAGTGGGTGTGCCGGATTTTGGGCATCGAGCCCCATGTGGACCGCCTGATGACCTTCTATACCTGGAGGTGCATCCAGGGGTGGTACACCCTGACGACCCGTATTAAGGGTCTGAAGATTTGCGACACCGAGCGCAGTCTTCGCGCGTGGAAGCAGGAATTCTTCTACATTTCTGCCCGCGCCGTCCCCCTTGCCATGAAGTTTAAAAATGGCCAAGCGATACCGAGCCTTTACGCCCCCAATTACCAGGAGGCGGAATGGTTTTCGAAGATATCCCGGGTCCAATCTCCGGTTTACCGGTTTGCGGAGTCCGGGATGGTCATGTTAGGGATGAGCCGGGTGTGGAAGAATGCGTCTCAGGTTCCCATCCTTCTGGAATATGGTTTGAACTCTATTCCCTATGGTATGTCTTGTCTTTCTTTTTGATACGAGTTTGTCTTCTAACTGTTTCTTTTCTTTCAGAGGGAAATGATTTGGAGTCGCTTCTGTACCCGCGGGAAACCGACGGTCCCGCGCGGATGGGTACTCGTGCTCTGGACGAGGGCGAGTTGCCCATCCTGGAGCAAACGGCGGATCGGTTTGTGGAGGTCTATCCGCTGGGCCACGAGATCCTGAGCCACCGGCGGCCAGGTAAGGCGATATTCTTTCCTCAATCCCTCAATGCTGTACCCGCTGCTGGAATTAACGACCTGTCTTCTGAGGAATCCTCAGATGCTCCTCCGTTGGTGCGGAAGAAGAGGGTTGTCGGCGGGAAAGGGAAGGAGAAGGCCTCCACAGCTGATCCGGTGATTCTATCTGACTCCGAGTCAGATAATGAAGAGGTGGCGGGGAACCCCGGTGGTGAGGAGACCACTGCTCCGGAGGCTACGACTGTTACCTCCGGAGATCCAGCGACGACAACGGTGATCGGTACCAAGAGGCCGGCTCCATCGGGTTCCTCCCCGCCCGTCCGTACGTTCAGGGTCAAGAAAACCCGTAAGTACAATCATAGTTTCTTTCTTTGTAGATTTATCACTATAAATTTATCTAACACTTTCTTCTTTGTGCAGGCGTGGATGTTGACGCATTCCGGGGTGAAGCGCAGAGGAGTACCCTTCCGCCAATGACGGTAGGCTTGGTCAGCCTACCTGAGGCGTCGACCCAGGTGACCGCGCCTGCTTCCGCTGGTTCAGTTGCTCCTGAGCAGACTGTTCCAGCTGAGATGACGTCACCGCCGGCCGTGAGTGCGATTTTTACAGCATCCTTCACAGAGCCGGCGGTTACTGCTGCTGCTGACTACGAGGCGGCGACCACGGCGGCGACCACAACGGCGACCACGGCGACTGCCACCATGCCCGCGCCACCGGCACCGATGGCCGGACCATCAGGTACGCGCAGGGCTTCCCGCCGATCTTTGCCACCTTCCCGTCTGCCTGACCTGTTGGATGGATTTCCTTTAGGTTCAGGTGATGGGTTTGGCGGCTATCGGCCTGTCATTGACCCTACAGGTGCGTGGGGTTCCTTTCTTTTTCCCTTGTTTTTTATCATCTTTTCCTTACTGCCTTTGTTTCTTTTGCAGTGTCGGATTCCAATGAAGTGTATGTTCCGCGATGGAACATACGCCGAGGAACAACCCTTCGTACCCCTGTGGAGTGCGTGGACTGGGCTCGCCACGCTGCTCCTCATGGTGCGTTGGGGGAGGCCATGGCTAGCTACCAGGAAGGTAGGCTAACCAATGAGCTTCGGGTTCTCCAAGCCCGGATGCAGCCGCGCGTCGAGCTGCTTTGTCGTGAAAACGACAAGTTGAAAGCAGCTCGCGCCAAGGACGTATCTGAGGCGCGTGCTCTTCGGGAGGAGAACCAACAGCTGGCGGCAGCTGCCGCCGACAAGGAGAAGGCCTTCAAGGCCCTCGAGGTTGAAGTTCAGGCGCGACTCGAGGCCCGCTCCAAGGCTGCCCAAGCTGTGAATGAACAGCTTCGGCTGGCCAGGGAGACTGCGCGAAACGCAACCGAGAGGGCTGCCAAGGCTGAAGCCGTTGCTGAGCCTTTGCGTGTGGAGAATGAGGAGCTCAAGGCCAAATTAGAGGCTCTCCAACGCGCTCATTATGCCTTGGCAATGGAAGATGCCAAGAAACTCCAGGAAATCCTGGACCAGAGGGGGGTGCTTGACCACACCGAGCGGAAGCTTAAGGGCGTCGAAGAGGCTGCCGCAAAGGAAGTTTTACTTGCCAATCTTAACAAGAGCGAAGCCGAACGCGCCCATAACGAAGCTCAAGCTGCCCTCCAATGGCTTCTTCGAGAAGCGTTGCCTCAGGTATGTTTAGTTTTATCTTCACGCTTTTCTTTTGTAAGAAAAGGTTCTAATACTTGTGTTTTCTTCGTAGGTTGTGCGTCGGGTCTTTTCAGAGACCTCTTACGATGATGCTATGACCGCAGCCCTCAACGCTTCTCATGAGGATGGGGAACGGACCGGCTTCCTGCTTGGTCTAGGGTTTGCTGAGAAAGGCGTTCCGCCTTCCAACTTCCCTCTGTATAATGCGGATACCGAAACTATTTATGACCAAACAGTGAACCATTATGCTGCCTTCCCGCATCCGGTGGTGGAGAAGGTAAATGAAATTGCTGCTGCTGATGATGGGCTTGCTGTCCTTAGAGCTTTCCTTGAACCGTCCTGCTCTGCTGATGGTGCGGGTCCAAGTGGAAGTGGTCCTGAAGCATGATCCAAAAGATCCCTTTCCACCACTAGCGTAGATATTTGCTCTTACTTCTTTTGTATGCGGGTATATACCCAGCAATGTTTGTAATATTCAAGTTGAAATAAAGAATGTGTTTGTCCTTTTCTTTATTTAACGCATGTTTACACTTGGCAATTTCTTTAGTACTTAGATAAGTTAACTTTTTGACATGGTAAATTATAAGTTTATTTTTTCTTCCTCTTTCATGATTGTGCGGGTAAGACCGTCACTTGCACTTAGTAGGATGGCTAAACTTACATTTATCCTGCGTGGAAGTTTTCCTTATCTTTTCCTTGAAATTTTCTAAGTGTTCAGAATAAGTTAACCCTTGAACGTGGTAGATGATAGGTTGAAGTTTTGCTTCCTTGTTTGTGATTGTGCGGGTAAGACCGTCACTTGCACTTACAAGGATGGCTAAACTTAACTTACATCTGACCTGCGTGTAGGTTTTCCTTATTATTTTTTAGTATAAGTTAACCTTTGAACGTGGTAGATGATAGGTTGAAGTTTTGCTTCCTTGTTCGTGATTGTGCGGGTAAGACCGTCACTTGCACTTACAAGGATGGCTAAACTTAACTTACATCTGACCTGCGTGTAGGTTTTCCTTAGAACTTTTTAACATTTTTAGCGTTGTTTATGCGGGTTTTGCCGCCTTCCACACGCAACTACTTACTTCTTCACGCATTGGTGCGGTGAATACCGGCACATGGGAAGTTCATAAGTTAAAGGCAAGGCTATCAACACATTGTGTAAGGAGAATCATTTCCATTAGAAGTGGCTCTAAGCCTTTTCTTTACAAGTTTGGAATTGATCTACATATAACATCTGCGTAATTGAGCTCCATTCCATGTTCTTGGGATAGGAGTGCCATCGAGCCTTTCAAGCCGGTATGCGCCTTTTCCCAGGACTTCTTTGATAATGTATGGCCCTTCCCAGATCGGGGCCAGCTTTCCTGAGCGCTCTTGGTTTGAAGCCTCGTTGTTACGCAGTATGTAGTCTCCTTCCTTGAAGTTGCAGAGTTTTACCCGCGTGTTGTAGTACTTTTGCATTTGTCGTTTGTAGTTCTCTTCACGCACTGCGGCTAAGTCTCTGCGTTCCTCGGTTAGCATAAGATCCAACCGTCTTTCCGCATCATTGTCTTCTGGCTGACTCAAGACCCTTGGTGAGGGTAGACCAATTTCGACCGGGACCATGGCTTCAGTGCCATAAGTGAGGCTGAACGGGGTTTCTCCCGTACTGGCCTTCTTCAGCGTTCTGTTTGCCCAAAGGACGTGCGGAAGCTCGTCCACCCAGCCGGATCTGTGCTCCGAGAGTCTTTTCTTTATGCCATCAACGATGCTTTTGTTTGCTCTTTCCACCTCACCATTACCTTGCGGGTGTGCCACTGAGGTAAAGGTGTGGGTGATTTGAAGTTCTTTTAGCCACTGTTGTAGCTTCTTGTCAGCAAAGTTGGTGCCGTTATCGCTCACCAAATTCTGTGGAAGTCCAAAACGACAAATTATAAATTCCCAAATAAATTTTTTGATATGCTTTGCGGTTGTTTGGGCTAAAGGTTTTGCTTCTATCCACTTGGTGAAGTAGTCGATGGCTACCACTAGGAACTGAACATTTCCTGCTGCTATAGGAAATGGGCCTGTCACATCGATGGCCCACTTCTGAAATGGCCACGAAGAAGTGACTGGAACCAGTTCGTTTTTTGGGCGATGCGTGTTAGGTGCGTAAAGCTGGCAAGACCTGCATTTTCTGATGTATGCCAGTGCATCCGTATGCATCCCCGGCCAAAAGTATCCCGCGTTGTTTAACTTGGCTACAACAGCGCGGGGACCTGCGTGTACCCCACAGATGCCTTCGTGTACTTCCCTTAAGAGGTAGTCGGCATCTTGGTTGTCCACGCATCTCAAGAGTGGGCCAAGAAAGTTACGTCTGTAAAGGACGTCATTGACGAGTTGATAATTCAGTGCTTTACAGCGTAGTTTTCTTGCCTGTGTTTTTGACTCTGGTAGTATTCCTGCTGCAAGGTAATTCATTATTGGTGTCATCCACGTTTCTGTACTGGTTTGGATGACACAAATTTCCTTGTGCGGGACTGATGGTGCTTCGAGGAGTTCAATGCGGATGTCCTTTCCCAAGTGGGTGAAGGCTAGTGATGCAAGCTTGCTTAACGCATCCGCAGATTTGTTTTCGCTGCGCTTGACGTGTATGACTTTACAATCACTAAAATCACGCATAAGGGTTTTTGCCTGGGCGAGGTACAGGGCCATGGTGTCGTTCACAGCCGTGTACGTCCCATTTATTTGGTTGGCCACCAGCATGGAATCCACGTGGGCTTCCAAGTTTTTCACTCCCATCTTACGCGCAATTCTCAAACCGGCCAAGAATGCTTCATATTCGGCTTCATTATTCGTACTTGGAAAATCCAACCGAATAGCGTAAGTATATTCTTGGCCTGCTGGGTTGGTTAATTTTAACCCTGCGCCTGAACCCTCGTTACTGGCTGCTCCATCAGTGTAGAGTCGCCAGACATCATTGACGTCCTGTGCTGGGGAGGGTTGAGCCTCCTCCTGGCACTCTTTCTCCCGCGAAGCGGGGACTTCTGCAATAAAATCGGCCAGGACCTGGCCTTTTATGGCTGGTCTTGGCTTGTACTTAATTGCATATTCTCCCAATTCAATTGCCCATTTGGCTAGACGTCCCGATAATTCGGGTTTGCCTAGAACGTTTGAGAGTTTGAAGTTGGTGAGAATGGTGATTGGGTGGCCCTGGAAATATCGTCTTAACCTGCGTGAAGCGTGTATAAGTGCTAAGACTAATTTTTCGAGGGTAGAGTACCGGGTTTCTACGTCTGTTAGTACACGGCTAACATAATAGATTGGCATCTGGATGCCCTTTCGTTCTACTAGCAGGACTGCCCCGGTTGCTCTATCTGTTGCGGAAAGGTATAGGATTAACTCCTCTCCCGCTTGTGGTGCTGTAAGTGTTGGGAGTTCGATCAGGCGTGACCGAATCTCCTGAAAAGCTGCTTCCGCTTCTGGTGTCCAGCGGAAGTGCGTTTTCTTCAAGCAGTTTCTCAATGTTGACACGAAAGGAAACGACTTATCTGCATGGTTTGCCAAGAAGCGATTAAGTGCGACTAGTCGTCCATTCAGTGTCTGAGCCTGTTTGATGGTGGTAGGTGATTCCATTTTAACAGTGGCTTCGACCTTTTCAGGGTTCGCTCTAAAGCCATCTTTAGTAACAATGACTCCCAATAACTTCCCTTCTTCCATCCCAAATGAACACTTGCTCGGGTTGAGCTTCATGTTTATCTTTCGGAGCGTGTTGAAAGTTTCTTCAATGTCTTTCAACATCGCCTCTGGCTCGAGGCTTTTGATGACCAAATCATCCATATAGACTTCCAAGTTTCTCCCGATTTGGGCATGAAACTCTTTGTCCATTAGTCGTTGGTACGTGGACCCTGCATTCTTAAGTCCGAATGGCATCATTTTATAACAAAATGTACCATCGGGCGTCCGAAATGCGGTTTTGTCCTGGTCATCAATGGCCATGTGGATTTGGTGGTACCCCTTATACGCATCCAAGAAGCATTTAAGGCGAAATGGTGCCAACGAATCCACTTTGAGATCAATTTCTGGTAACGGATAACAATCTTTGGGGCATGCTTTGTTCAAATCTTTGAAATCTATGCACATGCGCCATTGTTTGTCATTCTTCGGTACCATTACGGGATTTGCAACCCATGTTTGATATCTACTAACGCGTACGATGCCTGCGTCAAGGAGTTCCTTGACTTGGGTTCTACACGCGTTAGTTTGTTCAGGCCCCATTACTCTGCGCTTTTGTACGACTGGCGTAACAGCTGGATCGCACTTGAGCTTATGCTCCGCCTTACTTCGGGGTACACCAGTCATGTCAGCTGGTGCCCACGCAAAGATGTCAGCGTTTTTCTGCAGTAAGCGTTTTAGTAAGGTGCGGGTGGGATCAACGATTGTTGGTCCAATAGTAACGGCCTGGTCGGGGTATTTGCCATTGAAGGCCCATTTTTCTAGTTCAGTGATGGTTGGTTTAGCCTTTTTCGGTTTGGGTTTAGATGAAACAGATGCAATGCATACCTGGGGAATGCCAGAGATCATTGCTACACCCTCAGCTGTTGGCCATCCCATCATGCCATGGACTGAAGATACCATGGCGTTGAATCTTGCCATCCCGTCTCTTCCGAATAGGATGTCGTACGTATGATGTGGCTTTTTCATCACGACAAAATCCACGTCTTCTGTGCGTGAATGATTCCCATCAGTAAGAGTAACGGGGAAAGATAGGATACCCAGGGGTGTTTCTGTACTTCCGTCAAACCCTTCCATTGAAGCGTAGACCGTTTCCAAGCGTTCTTTGTCTTCATCATCCAGCTTATCAAAGAACTGTCTGTACATCACTGTCGACGAAGCGCCGTTGTCAGCAAGAGTGCGTGAAGTGATGTAGTGCCCCAGCTGGCTTCTGATGACGATGGGGCCTTCTTTGCTGGGGCCTCCTGGCACTCGCGGGAAGCGCACCTCAGCTTCCTTCCACGCGCATGGTTCTGCCACCCGTCTTTTTCTTCCTCTGACCTTGCCATGAACCATGTTGATGCTGATATCGACGGGCTTTCGTCCGTTACCTCTGTACCGGTTGTCATTCCTTCCTCCCTTCCTGATCGATGCCACAAGATGTGCAAGCCTTCCATCCTTGACAAATGTCTCAATAATATCCTTCAAGGATGTGCACTCTTCAGTACCATGACCCTTTGTCCCGTGGAAATCACAGGATTTGCTTTGATCCGCATTAGGTTTCTACCGGATCAATGGGGCTTTAGGCCATGGCAATTTTTCCGTGGCAAATATCTCCGTGACGCTCTTCGTGAGTGGCGTCCACCGGTGTTTTCGGTTTGAAGGGTGTGTGTTGTCCCTTCCGCCAACAAGAGGGCGAGAGCTGGATGAGGTGTCAAAGTTTACCCTTGACTGCCAAATACCTAGCCTCCTCTTTTTGTTCTGCCGGGCGATCCGGACATTGTTCTCTCTGGTCCTCTGCGTGTAGAGGTGTGTACTCTGGGGAAGATCCCTTCCCAGTTGCTTTTCCGTCTCGGCAAAGCGCTTTGCCGCCGTCATGATGGCATCCCAAGTTGATGGCATGCCATCCTTACCCGTCAATGTGCGGATAAGTTCTGGGTATTCGGCGCCTTGGATGAAGGCGGCGCGAACCAGATCTTCACTTATGTTGCCGAGACTAAGCTTTTTGGAGTTGAAGCGAGTGATGAAGTCTAGTAGAGATTCATCCTCCTCTCTCACGCAGTTAAGGATCGTCCACTGCTCTTCAGTGTACTTCCTCTGTTGGCTGAAATGCTGGCTGAACTTGTTCTGAAAGTCCGCCCAGTCATATATGTGGTGGATCGGTAAACGATCGAACCATGCCCTGGCCGCTCCGACCAGAGTCATCTGGAACATGTAGCACCACGTGGGTTCCGTCCAGTTGCTGACGGTAGCCCCCGCAATGAACCTGTTCAAATGGTCGTCTGGGTCGGATAGACCATCATAAGTGCCAATGTTGGACATTTGTTTGGCACTTCTCGGGGCGATTGCTTCCGCAATGTCCATTGCGAACTTTGACTTCCCTGCATTTGTAGCAGTTGGTCTAAAGGTTTTGGAAAAGTCACGCGGGTTTCTCTCCACGATTGGTTTAAAGGCTTCCCCAAAATTCCTTTTTGGTTGGACGTCCGTTTCCTTACGCTTCCCTTTCGCCTTATGGCGAGGGTTCGCGTCGGTGTCGGACTCCAACTCGTCGTCTGAGTACTCGCAGTCACTGCTCATATTGAGGTGTTGGCGAGTACTGGCGAATTCGTCAGCCTGTTGAACTGAACGCAAGCGTTCGTCCAATTCGGCTTGGAATTCTCTTTGCCGTGCTTCGGCCCACGCCTTCACTTGATCTAGTGTTTGGCGAGGAACCTTCGTTCGTTTTTCCAGTTGGGTGTCGGAGAACCCCAATGGAATATTTACTCCACTTGCCCAGGCTTGGGTAGTCGGGGTAGTGTTCGTAAGGATTGTATAACCGCCGGTGTTCCCCCCAGTTGCTGGGGTTGTTACCGGGGTTTCTTGGTCGGTTACTGGCCTTTGAACCGGAGTAACGTTAACCATTTCTTCAGAAATTGTGAAAAAACTAAAATAGTTCTAGCTTTTATGCACGGATGGCGCCAATGAAGAAACACTAGGTGACCCGGTACAGATTATAGATAATCTGGGGGTTAAGTAATGTTTCCCACGGATGAGGTCTAACTGAGAAGGCTGTTCTTCAGGAGACCTGCAAAACAAACACCGTAAGCTCGTCACTGAGAAGGGGGGGGTTCCTCCTTGTGACCACCCTCCGGCGTGAGAATCAGACTAGGTTGCTCTGAATATAAGTGTATATTAAGAGATTGCTAGATAACTGGATAGCAGATGATCTTACCATTCCGAGATGTTGGAGTATTTATAGCCGAAGGTAGGTTTCCAAGCAGGTACAGCCGGCTGAATAGTATTCCTGTTCTACCAACAGTGGACTATGCACAGGCCATACTGGTTGGTGGGTAGGTTACGGCCAACAGTGACAAAGTCGGCTGCACTATTCCACCAACTGTAGATTATGCACGTCCCACCTACTGTGGATTGTACGCAGGCCATGCTGGTTGGTGAAAAGGTTACGGCCAATAGTAACACTATTCCACCAACTGTAGGCTGCGCATGTCCCACAGTAAGGGTTGGTGAGTAGGCAGCGGCTAATAGTGACAAACAGTACTAGAGGGTGCTCCTCCTCGCACTGTTGTCGGTGAGCTGTCACCCTGTGATTGGCTCATGGGTTGTTCTGGTCAGATCGTCTGTCCTATCCATACCTTGGTAGGTATAGTACAAAAGATCTTTCAGAATCATACAGACTGGCTCATTTAGGCGGGATTGTTCCTGCCTTGCTCATTCCTTCATGTGACTACTGAAGTATCTATTGTCTTGTGCGTGTAGCCCTGCTGTCTGCGGGTAGCCTTCCCTGATGGCTTGTATCCGCAACTGCGGGAACAGGCGGGGTACTTCACCATTGGGAGGCTTTCCCTGCGTGTACAGCTTGCGTACTGCGCGTAAGGTTCTATGAGCATGGTGGGTCCTGCGGGAGCAGATGGTCTTTGCGCCGACGTCCCTGTTCAAGGTGAGTCTTGCGGGACCAACTGGGCTCTGCTGGGACCTACCTCTTCATGTCTGCAATCTGAAAAGGAGAAGGAACGTGAAGTACGCGTACGACACCCCGCTGAACCTGCTCTCAGACAAAGTGAATGTCAAGTTCAATGTGTTTCGTCCGTTGATGTTGAGCAGGATTACCCGACAAGTAAATGGCGCTAACGTTATCACAATATACGAGGGTAGCCCGTGATAAGGAGTGATGGAGCTCCAGAAGAAGGTTGCGTAGCCAACATATTTCAGCAGCAACGTTGGCAACACCGCGATATTCGGCCTCGGCGCTTGAACGAGATATCGTTGGTTCCCGTTTGGAGGACCAAGAGATGAGGCTGGACCCATAGTAAATACAATACCCAGTGGTTGAACGACGAGTGTCCGGATAACCCGCCCAATCGGCGTCGGTGTAGGCAAGCAGTGACGAGTTAACGAATTTCCCGATGGTGAGACCAAGGTGCCCGGTGCCTTTAATGTAGTGTATGATGCGCTTCAAGGCATCCCAATGTTAGGTCATCGGAGCATGCATATGCATGCAAATCTGTTGCACGGCATAGCTGATGTCCGGGCGCGTAAATGTGAGATATTGAAGAGCCCCGGCCAAGCTCCGATAAAGAGTAGAATCGTCAAATGGTGTTCCAGAGGTAGCACTTAATTTTCCATTTGTATCAACAGGAGTGGCAACCGGTTTACAAGTTTGCATGCCAGCTCGCTTAATGATGTCTTGAGCATAAGAACTTTGATTCAAGAACATTGTGTCACCTGTACGTGTGACTGAGATACCCAGAAAAAAACTAAGCTGGCCAAGGTCTTTCATGGCAAACTCGGTGGCCAAATGTGATAATAAGTCATTTCGAAGCGCGTCTGAGGAGGTTGTGAGAAGTATATCATCTACATATAGAAGAAGATAGGCCGAGTCATTACCTCTATTTAAAATAAAAAATGAATTGTCACACCCACTTTGACGAAATCCAATCTTTAACACATAATCCGTGAACCGTTGATACCATGCGCGAGGGGCTTGCTTTAACCTGTATAACGATTTCTTTAGTCTACACACATGATCCGGGTAAGCCTTTTTACGAAAACCCATGGGTTGATACATAAATACGGTTTCGTTCAAGTTGCCATGGAGAAAGGCGTTCGTGACATCAAGCTGATGTACAGGCCAAGAACGCGATAAAGCAATAGAGAGCACAGTTCTAATCGTAGCCGGTTTAACAACCGGACTAAATGTCTCACCACAATCAATGCCTACCTGTTGAGAACGACCGTCACAAACCAAACGAGCTCTATATCGTTCAAGTGTCCCATCGGCATTAAATTTATGTTTAAAAAGCCACATGCTTCGAATTATGTTCATTTGTGGGTGACGAGGAACAAGCTCCCAAGTCTCATTTTCAATTAGAGCATTAAACTCATTGGTCATGGCATCTCGCCATTCCGGTGTGGACAAGGCAAGGGCGGGATTTTTGGGGATGGGAATAATAGTTGTAGTGGAAAGATTAAATATTTGTTTAGGCTTGAGAATCCCGTCCATTGCTCTAGTACGCATGGTGCGAGTGGTGGGAGGAGGAGATGAATGTGTCGTGGTGGTGGAAGTGGACAGTAGATTAGAAATGTCATTATGAGTGTTAGGTGGGGTTGATGAGGAGTTAGGCAGAGAGGTGGCGGCTAAAGGTGATATGTTGTCCGTAGGTATAGGAAGTTGTGGAGAATGGGCCATAGGGGAGTGTGGTTGGGCTGAAGTGTGTGGGTGGACCGTTGGTGGGCTGGAGGGATAAGCTATGGGTTGTTGGGATGTATCGGACTGAGTTGGAGGGTTGGTAGGTGTGGAATCAATATTAGTCCAAATTAGTGGGTGGGGTGGGGTGGGGGGGGGGTAGATAAGAAATCATACAATGGTGGGGTAGAGTGATTAGTTGGAGATAGGAAAAAGGGAAGACAGTCTCATCAAAAACAACATGACAAGATATTGTAATTTGATGAGTGGTTAGATCAAGGCATTTATATCAGCGATGATTAGCGGGGTAGCCAAGAAAGACACAAGGATTGGAACGGTGAGCAAGTTTGTGTTGAAGAGTGGAGGGGAGTAGGGGGTAGCATAGAGAACCAAAGACACGAAGGTGGTCATAGGCAGGATGACAGTTATATAGAAGTTTAGTGGGGGTTTTAAACTGGTGCAGATTGCTAGGTAGAATGTTAAGGAGGTAAGTGGCCATCTCAAGAGCATGATGCCAATAGGTCGGCGGAAGAGATGCGTGGGCTAGGAGGGTTCGGATCATATTAATAATCGACCTAATTTTTCTTTCCGCCTTCCCGTTTTGAGATGACGTGTGAGGGCATGATACTCGAAAAATCATGTCGTGTTCATCGCAGAAACGTTTGAACGATGTGTTAACGTATTCTGTTCCGTTATCGCACTGAAAATTCTTTAATTTTCGTTCAAATTGAGTTTCTATTTGAGTAGAAAATGTGTTGAATATAGAGAAAACTTGTGACTTTTTGGCTAAGGGAAACGTCCACAAGAAGTTTGTTAGGTCATCGAGAAATAAGATGTAGTAGCGATGACCACCCGTGCTTACAACAGGAGAGGTCCATAGATCACTATGTATAATGTCAAAAGGTAAAGTAGTATAAGTAGTAGAAGACATAAATGGTAATTTGATGCTTTTCCCAAGAACACAAGATTGACAAAGAGTCTTATGAAATTTATTTAAAGCAATAACATTAGAACGTCTTAAAGAGTTCAATAAGTCCGGTCCGGGATGACCGAGTCGTTGATGCCAAAGACGATGAGAAATAGCTGCAAAAGCGGTTGGTGAGGTGTATTGAGTAGACTCCGGTGGAAGCAGTGGATAGAGATCACCGCTGTTGTTGCATCAAAGGATAGGGATCCGGGTCTTGAAATCCTTCACAAGAAAACCAAAATGATCAAATTCTATAGAAATCCAATTATCAATAGTTAAGCGACGAACAGAAACAAGATTTTGAATTAGTTTTGGGGCAAAGAGGACATTATTTAATTTAAAGGGTGGATAAGGTGGGGGAAGGGTGCTATTGCCTTGTCCAGAGACTGGGATGGTTGTGCCATTACCAACAATAATATTATGTAAAATGCCAGAATTAAAATGAGACTGGAAGTTACCTGGGTTGTTTGTCATGTGGGATGTAGCACCAGTATCCATCATCCATTGCTCCGGTGGATTTAAGGACATGGTGTAAAGTGCCTGTTCGATGTTGGTGGGCGCGTAAGCCACTGTATAAGCTTGATTTGGCCTCGGCCCGAGTATACCAGCCCCTGGATTAGTTAGTTGAGAGTGGGGTCGAGTGGTTGTTGGATAAGGACAAGGTGGGTTGGCCCACTGTTGGGTGGATTGGGTCGGCCAACTAATGGGAGTATTCCATTGTGAAGGCTGTTGAGTGTAAAATGGGGGGGGGGGGGGGGGGCTAGGTTGTGAAGAGTGACCATGCACATGACTAGAGCCATGTTGTTGGTTATTAAAGTTTCGGCCTCTTCCCCAGTTTTGCCGACCACGACCCCGGCCACGAGACCGGCCACCACGGCCGCGTCCACGATCCGAACTTTTTGTTCTATATTCAGTAGTGGAATCCACTGCTCGGTCAGACTTTGTGTTGGCATGAAACGCGGCTCCTGCGGTTAATGCCGCATTGGCGGCTTGATGATGTTTTCTCGTTTCCTCTGCAATTACTCGTGAATGAGCCGTATAGAACAAGGGGAGGGGCACAGTGTTTTAGAACAGCATAGCGATCCCTTCGTATTGCTCGTTTAAACCGGTGATTAATTGAAGAACGAGGTCTCCGTCAGGAAGCGGAGCGTCAACGTTTGCAAGTTGATCGGAGAGAACTTTTAGTTGTTGGCAGTAGGCATGCAAGTTGGGAAAGTTGTCAAGCCTAGTGTTGTTGAACTTTGTTTTCAGATTGAAGAGGTATGTACCCGCCTCAACACCGAGCGAGGCGGGTCAACCCACAAGATATAGACAAGAGGCTTGAAATCAAGACATTATGAAGGCACAAAGCCAAAACCTATGCGCATGGCGCATATAACATATGCTCACGCATATCACATATGCTCATGCATCACATATGCTCACGCATCACATATGCTCACGCGTATCACATGCTCACGCATATCACATCTGCGCGTGGCGCATCCGCGCGTGGCGCATATCACATGCTTGTGCATATCACATCTGCGCATGAAACATCTGCGCGTGAGAATAAAGAGAAGACCTCGCGCATCCTCAGGATAGGCGCGTATCACACATGCACATAATCAACCTCGTCCTTATCCAAATCAGGATTAGGGCAACCTTGATTGTGCACGTCAGACAACCTTCCAGAAGGTATCTTTTTAAGGAATAAGAATATGCTGATGTTGACAGCTGCCAATGAAAGGTGGACAACTCAGCAAAACCCATGTGCTACCACGTGATTATAACCAATGAAGAAGCACCAGGTGTCCCAAGGACACGTGGCGCAAAGCAATTGGAGGAGGCCAACAAGGCCCTAACTGGGTCTGGGCCCAATCAGTGGAAACCCTAGCACTATAAATACCACATCAACTCCACAAGGAGAGGAACACTCAATTACACAGTATTCAGCTATATTAAGCAATACACTCCAATTTCCTTACTCTCATATTATTATCTTCTCCTACAAATTCTTATTCTCACACCGGAGGGTTACCCCAAAGAGGACCCCTATGTCCCTTTCTGAGGGGTAAGTTTACGGTGCTGTTCATTTTGTAGGTGGAAGAATCCAGATTCCAGAGAACCATCGGTGAAAAAGCATAATCACACCCGAGAAAAGTAGATCGTCTACCAGTGAGTCGATCCACGTTTCTTCATTGGCGCCATCCACTGTTACAACGGCAACAAGATCTCATCAGATCTCTAAAAAAAACAAATTCTCACCATGGTTTCTGGCGTTCGTAATGTCGATCAAGTTCTGGAGGATATTGAACGTGAGGATGTTAATGAGGGACAGCAGTTTCTGAGAGTTCCGCATGATTCTACGCGCACCACCAGTAACCGTCCCTTCATCACAACTCCTCATGGCCAGACTGAAACTCCTCCAGACGATCTCACGTTCCAAAATCTTGCCGGCGCGAAACAAAAAGGACCAATGGGTCCAGAAGATGAAACCAATGACCCTAAAGAATGGCTCATAAACGAGCAACGACGTCTAATGGACAAATACAATGAGATGGTCAAACAGAAAAAGTTAGCCGACTTAACACAAAGGCTAGCGTTTGACAAGCAAGCCATTCAAGGAACAAAAAGGGCGCGCGCGCCGGAAGAGGGTCACTCTGTTCACACTGAACACGCTGAGTTTAGTGATGAAGTAGTGCACAGCGTCAGGAAGACGCGAGATACTCATGCAGGAGGCTCACAGCTCCTCGCGCACATGAACATGGCGCCTGGAGCCAGAGCCGATCTGGATCTGCACACACCGTATAGCCCACCAGTGAGAGGGCAAGTGGACGTAACCACACCGTACAGGCCAGCCATCTTGGTGAAACATTCAAAATTCACTGAGCGCATCGCGAAGGCCCCCATTCAGCACAAAACCAAGATGCCAAGTGGTTTGGGCAAATATGACGGCACAACAGATCCAGACGATTTCTTACAAGGTTTTTACAACACTGGAAACCTAGAAAGCTGGACGATGCCAACATGGTGTCACATGTTTGCTCGCTGCCTCACGGGCGCGGCGCGTGTCTGGTTTGAAAGCTTGCCTACTGGGCAAATCGATGGGTTCGAGGAACTATTGGAAAAGTTCCAAGCTCACTTCGTACAACAGCGCAGACACACGCGCGACACTGATGACATCATGCACTGCGTGCGCAGGAATGATGAAACGATTGAAGACTACATCACTCGTTTCAATCAGGAGTCTCTGGCAATCGGAGGTATCACTGAGCAACTATTGCGCGTGGCCTTTATACAAGGCGCGCGCAGTGATCAACTCCGCCGAGCTCTCGTAAGCAGAGATGGCATGCCAACCACTTGGGCCAAGCTAATGGAAGCATCGCGAGTCTTCGCGAGAAAAGAAAAACAAATTGCCCAAGATAGAGCGAGAGAAAGAGGGCATCAAGCAGAGGCACCGCGCAGCAACGAAAGAAGGGGCAAACAGAACACTGTATGGTCCAGGTTGCAACCAACCAGTTTTTCTCCCGCAGAAAAGCAGGCGCAACCAAGCTCACCTCAGCCCCAAAAAGACATCCGTAATCGCGGAGAAGGTGATAAGAGGGAAGGCGGCAGAGATCCTAACAGACCTCTGCCAAGAATATGGACTCCCCTCACTAAAACACCTTCACAGGTGTTGACACTGAGAATGTCCAATTCAAAAGCCCCAAGCCACTACACTACAAGGGACCATCAAACAGTGGCAAGTACTGTGAGTTTCACAAGTCCACAGGACACAACACTGATGCATGCCATCACTTGAAGGATGCAATTGAAAAAGATGTGAAATCAGGCAAGCTGGCTCACCTGGTGAAAAACCCAAGACCAGAAAGTGAACAACCAGAAGGAGCCTCTGCCAGCAAAAAGTTCAAAAGAATCTGTGTAGCCGAGGGAGGAAGGCAAGGGCAAACATCAAGAAAGAGAAGCGCGCAAATCCAAGGAGATTGGCGCGAGCAACAAGTAATCTTCCCAAGAATCAGGGGAGGCCCTTCTATCAGCAGTCCTCTCGTCAACACTACACACATTGCTCATTACGAAGTGTCAAAAGTCCTGGTGGACACTGGCAGCGAATCAGACATCATGTATGAGCAATGTTTCAGGAAACTGGATCCGGCAGACCAAGCAAGGCTTGAAATTGTGAATGCACCAATCTCTGGTGTTTCAAATGAAATCATTCATCCCCTAGGTCAAATACAATTTGAACTAACTATTGGGGATGAGAAACACAAGCGAGCCGAAGTTGTCAACTTCTTGGTCTTGCCCACCACTTCTTGCCACAATATGATCTTGGGTAGAGGAACGATTGCACAATTTAACGCCATACCGTCGCCAGCGCACGGCGCGTTGGGGTTCCCAACACCAACAGGTGTAACTTTTGTATACCGAGATCATTTGTGTGCAGTGACAAATACTCCGCGGGAAGGGAGAATGAAACTTCCAATGGCAGACAACGCGCCAGAGGAATGGATTCTCAACCCAAAATTCCCGGAGCAGAAAATCACAATTGGCGCAACGATATCAGACGACACGAGGTTGAGAATGAAAAGATTGCTCACAGCATATATGTCGGTCTTCGCGTGGCAACACTCTGATATGACTGGGGTTCCGCGAGACCTGGCACAACATTCTCTCAACACGTTCAAGTCTGTAGAGCCAATTGCTCAAAAGAAGAGAGTCATGGGGGATGAGAAAGCGAGGGCCATGAATGAGCAGGTTGAAGATCTACTGCGCGCAAACATCATCCGCCCGATACGATACCAGACGTGGGTAGCCAATCCTGTGATAGTAAAGAAAAGTAGCGGGTCGTGGAGGATGTGCATTGACTTCAAGGACCTCAACAAAGCGTGCCCAAAAGATTGTTACCCCCTCCCAAACATCGACGCAAAGGTGGACTCCGTGGCGCCATTCAAGCTCAAATGTTTCCTGGATGCCTACAAGGGCTATCACCAGATTCAAATGGCACCACAAGACGAGGACAAGACTGCCTTCAGAACCGACAAGGGTGTTTTTTGTTACACAAAAATGCCCTTTGGTTTGAAGAATGCGGGCGCCACCTACCAAAGACTTATGGATGCCGTTTTCAGCGAGCAAATTGGAAGAAACCTAGAAGTCTACGTGGATGATTTGGTGATCAAAAGCAGGGAGGAAAAACAAATGCTCAAAGACATCGAGGAAACCCTTGGGCGCCTAAAGGAAGTTAACATGAAGCTCAATCCGAGCAAATGCACTTTCGGCGTACAAGAGGGAAAATTTCTAGGTGTAATGGTCACCAAGGATGGTTTCAAGGTGAACCCAGAAAAGGTGGAGGCCATCCTTGACATGCCCTCGCCATCCACCATGAAAGAAGTCCAGAAGCTGAATGGTAGATTGGTATCAATCAACAGGTTCCTAGCGAACCATGCAAGCAAATCTACCCCATTTGTCAACACATTGAGAAATTGCTTAAAGAAAAGCCAATTCAAATGGACTCCGGAGGCCGAGCAAGCTTTCAGTGAGATAAAAGAGTGTTTGATAAATTTGCCCGCGCTCACAGCTCCACTTCCTGGTGAAATCTTGACATTGTACTTATCAGCAGGAGAGCGCGCCATCGGCGCAGTATTGTTGGTGGATCGCAAGGGAATCCAAACGCCAATATACTATGTGAGTCGGGTGCTGACAGATCCTGAGACGCGCTACTCCATCATGGAAAAGTTAGTTTTGTCACTAACACACGCGTCGCGCAAGCTGCATAGATATTTCAATGGTCATCCCATTGAAGTTCTGACTGGTTACAACATCCAGCAAGTCTTGCGGCGTCCCGCGCTCTCAGGAAGGCTGACAAAATGGGCGCTGGAGTTAGGTGAACACACGATCGCCTATAAGCCCCGTCCAGCAATAAAGGGGCAAGTTTTAGCTGATTTCATCGCGGAAATTCCAGAAGGAAAAATTGAAGAGGCTCAGCGCGAGGTAGACCCTCCGCGAGCCAATGATGAAGAAAATGTTTGGAGATTGTTCACTGACGGAGCTTCAAACAACGAAGGGTCCGGTGCAGGCCTTAAACTGGTGGATCCAGAGAATCATGAATATACTTACGCCATCAGGTTGGACTTCAAGAGCACCAACAATGAGGCTGAGTATGAAGCCCTGCTGGTTGGCCTACGCATCGCGCACAAATTCGGAGTTAAAAAGCTAGAGGCCCATGTTGATTCATACTTGGTAGCAGCATAGGTCAATGGCCTTTATGATGCCAAGGAGAACACCATGCTTCTATATCTAGAGCAGGCGAAAAAGCTCATCGAGCAATTTGACTGCTTCAGAATCATTCATATTCCGCGCAGTGAAAACAAATCTGCCGACGCGCTGAGTAAGATGGCATCAACCAGCTTCGATCACTTTGGCAAAGATGTCAGGGTAGAAGTAATGAGCAACCCGTCGGTGGTGGCGAAGTCTGTCCTTGTAACTCATACAACCCCTTCATCATGGATAACTCCAATAATGGAATTCTTGAAGGAGGGAAAGGTACCAGACAATCGCGTACAGGCAAGGAAGATAAGGCACAAGTCGCAGAACTATGAACTCCTTGATGGCACATTATATCGACGCTCTTATCTTGGGCCGCTCATGAAATGCCTAGATGCTGAGGAAGCAAGCTATGTGATCAGAGAGATACACGAAGGAATCTGTGGAATACACGCTGGCCCGTGCATGGTGGTTGCCAAGGCAATGAGCGCAGGTTACTATTGGCCAGGCATGTACTTGGACGCTCTGAAAGAGATCCAAAAATGCAAAGCATGTCAGAGCTATGCGCCAAACACCATGCGGCCAAAGAACAACTTGATTCCAGTGACCTCCGCATGGCCTTTCCACAAATGGGCAATCGACATTGTGGGTCCCCTTCCGCAAGCGAAAGGGCGAGTAAAATTTTTGGTAGTGGCAGTAGACTATTTCACAAAATGGGTTGAAGCCAAGCCACTAGCAAAAATCACAGCCGAAGCGATGAAGCAGTTTATCTGGAGCCACATCATATGCCATTTTGGCTTGCCCATGGAAATTGTGAGCGATAATGGCAAGCAATTCACTGACAAGAAGATATCCAGCTGGCTCAAGGAATTGCGCATCAACCAAATTTTCACTTCAGTTTATCACCCTTAGGGGAATGGCCAAGTGGAACGCGCGAACCAAAGCTTGCTAAATGGGCTGAAGAAGAGGTTGGAGGGAGAATCCCATTCTTGGGTTGACGAGCTACCTAATGTCCTGTGGGCGCACAGGACATTAAGCAAAACCAGCAATGGCGAATCCCCGTTCAGCCTAACCTATGGAACGGAGGCAATGATTCCAGCAGAAATTGGATGCCCATCCCATAGAGTGCTCATGATGAGCAAGATTGATAACGAGCGCGAAAGAAGGTTGGATCTCAACTTACTTGAAGGACGCAGAGAGGCGGCTATCATCAGTGAAGCCAAATACAAGAAAAAACTGGAAAAATATTACAACCAGCGCGTGAAAGAATGCCACTTCAAGAAAAATGATTTTGGCCTTTGAAACAATGAAGCTAGCCGCGCGATACCCCCGGGAAAAATGTCCCCCAATTGGGAGGGACCTTATCAAGTCTTGGAAGAATTGGGAAAAGGCGCATACGCTTTAAAAGATTTGAATGGAAAGAAGATCCCGCGCACATGGAACGCGGCACAGCTTAGAAAATGTTTCATGTAAAAAATGTCAAGTTTGTAATCAAGGCTTTTTAAGCCATTATGAATAATGATACGCGCTATCTTCTCTTAATGTGGAATCTATTACCTTTTGCATACATGTTTCACACTTCCCTTTATTAATTTTGAGCAATATGACAACATTGTATTGACATCAAAACAAAATAAAACGAAGTAAAACATACATGCGCAAACACGTTAACGAGTCTTAACTCTAAAACGTCAGGGCCTTAGCCCAAAATTATGAGCCTCAGCTCAGGGCCTTAGCCCAATAATGTGAGCCTTAGCTCAAATCACTCACAACATCCATCCTACATGCTGCGCAGCCTGACCATAAAAAAACCTAAGCACAACTAAGGCAAAGCAAATGCCAAAACATAGTTGTTGTCTCAGGTCGAGGTCGCGCATGAAATTGTAATGGATATCTGAGTAACACATATTGGCACGTAAAGGCTAAAAAACTCATAATTCCATATAATTAATGCGCGATAATGTCGCGCAAAAGAGGAATAATGAAAACGCCAACGCAAGTGTCAACATAATCAAGATATGGCAAAATCACTTACAATATGACAAGGATTAAGTATAATAATTTCCTTACAACCTTGTTCTTATTTCAACGTGCAAGCACATCTTATATTCAACAAGCAAACATGCAAAATAAAGAGATGAATGGGGAATGCGCAAGATGCGAAGAAGGGAAAAACAAAATTTCATTCTAAAGCATTGAAATTTACAAAGTTTACAAGATGATGAGATAAAAACTACAAATAAAAAACAAAAAACATGAAGGGCTTCTCAAGTCTCCACGTCGACATCAGCCTCTTCCTCGTCCTCATCATCGCCCTCAGCATCTGGCGCAGCCCGCTCTTCGTCATCTCCAAACTGACCATAGTCAAGTTGTTCATCCTGAATGGAGTCTTCTATCACAATAGTGTCAGGAGCGGATCCTTTGGCCACGCCAGAGCCGCTAGCAGGAGCAGCATTCCCCACGCCATCATCGCCGCCACCAGCCCCTTCGCACTCGTCAAGTAATTTCTTTAGCGCGCCGAGGTCGGGCTGGTCAGCAAGCGCGGATATCTGCAAATCATATGGAAAAATATGAGTACAAAAAAGACTTGGAAAATAAATCAAGGTAATCTCATTAAGGTTAAAATACCTGCGCAAGGATGGGAATGGGAGTATTCAAATACTTCTCCCCCATCTCGGCCATGTCCGCGCAGGCAACGTCGCTCTGATAAGGGTAGTCGGATGGGTTCTTCTTCAGCATCCCATATTCATATCCATCCTTAAACCCTTCAGCTCGACCCACCAAGCGCGCGGCAGCGTTGCAATCCATCACAAGGGCCTGAAACTCGTCTGAGTATTTCATCGCATAAGCGCAACGAGTCATACTCTGTGAGACTAGCCATTGGCGATCCTGCGCGAGAGAAGAAACAGTCGTCTCGAGGGCAGGAATCTGAGAGTTTAACAACTCAACAGTTTCCTTAGTCTGTTTCAGCTCCTCTTTGTCGGACGCTGCTGCCGCCAAGGCGTCTTCCTTTTCCGCCCGCGCAGCATCAAGTGCTTCCAGGCTAGACGCTGCCGTCGCCAAGGCTTCATCTTTCTCGGCCTGCGCGGCCGCCAGCTCCTTCTTCAGGTGGGCAACCTCACTCTCCAGTGATGATTTGTCAGTTATGGACTGGACAAGAGCTTGGTCACGCGCCTCCGCGTCCAGCTCCAAGTCGCGCACTCTACGCGCGTACTTGGCCGCGTCCGCCTCGGCCGCCTGTAGCTTCTCCCGCGCGGCCTGTAGCTCATGACCGCGCTTCACGAAGGCGGTGTTGGCACTTGCTCTGTTCTCACTGAGCTCTGCTTGGAGCTTCTCAGCTCTCTCTCGAGCATCAGAAAGATGCCAAGCAGACACTTTAGCCTCTTGCTTGGCTTCCGCAAGAGCATCACGTACCTTTACGTAATCATAGCGAAGCTCTTGGGAGGCAGCAAAGAAAGCCGACCCAGCAAACAGATGATCGTTGAGCAAGTCATCGCGAGCGCGGCCCTCCTGAAACCTCCTTTCAGCTGGAGGCACAGAATGAGCCCAGAATTCCGCACACACACCCATGGACTGAAATGAGCTGTCCTCAGTAATATTCCATCTCGGGCGGTAAATGTGATCGGCTTCCTGCAAACACAAAGTAATGATCTAAGTCATCAAAACACTAATATGGAAGTCCGCGCAGCGGAGCAAAAACGAACCAATACCTGCGGGGATGAAGCAGAAAAGTCAGCGCCAGCTCCATGAGAAGACTGCGACACGAAACCCCGTAGCGCTGCAGGGCTGGCGCGGCCGCTGTCGGAGCCTTCAACTTGAACCTCCTCATCCTCCTCTGAAATAGGCCTTTTCCCCTGCGACCTAGAACCAAAATCAGTCTCGCGAGGAGGGCTGTGCGCAGGAGGAGGTGAGGGAGGTCTCGACGCCGCCAGGTCGGCGCGTAAAACGGCCTCCTGCTCCTTAGTAATCCCGATGAGGGGAGATTCAGTGCTTGTAGGAGCAGGAGCAGAACCAACGGCGCTGGCACCGGCGCCAGGAGTGCCGCCAGCAGCTTGTACGCCAGCTATGACTCCTATGAAAAAATCAACAAAAAGATATGGTTCATGACTTGATCTAAAAGAAAAAAGTCAGAAAATAAAAGCGCAATACATACCTTGGCGCAACTCCGTTCGCGAGTCAAACATCGCCATGAAGTCCATTCTCCCCTTTTTCGAGGGTAAAACAGGAGACTTCGAAGCGACCTCCGGCACAGGCCCGGCACCTTGTTGCGCCTGAGGTTGATCCACCAAGGTCGCCGGCTCTACAAACATTTGAGAGAGCAAAGATTCATTAGTAATTCTGTCAGAATCACGCTCATGGAACCATAAAGGATAAGCAAAGTATACCTGTCGAAGAGGAAACAGCAGGCGCAACGCCGCTCCCCTTTTCCGCCGCGCGAAGAGAGGAGGTAGCGGCACCATACCTCGTGTGGACAGGAGGTCGGCCCACTTTTTGAGGCAGGGAAGACAAGGAAAACTTGGTGGTAAACACCTGGGTTTTCTCAAGTCCCTTCGCCTGAGTAGGAGGATCCTGAACAACAGGGGCATCATCTTTCTTCTGTTTCTTACTGGCCCCTGCGCCAGTTTTCCACTTAGCTTTACGCTTTAGTTGGGGCACCTCAGCCTCCTCCTCCTCCTCCTCTTCCGCGAGCTCCAGCTCGTAGTTTTCGAGCGCATCTACAATACGTGCAACGGAAATGTTAGCCAAATTTGGTATTATAAAGGTATAAGCATAAGTGCAAAGGCTTACCAGGCGCATCGCTGTCAAAGAGAAATCCCAGATCAACAGGGATGAACATGTCATCGAAGCGATCGGGGAAGCCAACCTCCCCAGCGCCCAGCGCGACGGAGCCACCCTCCATATGCTCATCATAGGCGGCGTGGACATACTCCTTGCTGACTGCACAAAACAAGTCAAATGATATCAGCAAAACGAAGTACATTAGCGCAGAAGTAATGCAATGAGATTAACTTACACAAGCCGTCAACTTGGATAACGGGCTCAGTCGCGCTGTCGGCCCACCTCCTGCTCATACCAACCCCCACCAACGCCTCCTCGCAAATGTTCTTGGCGGGGGATGGTTCGGCAGTCAACTTGTTTACCCAGGCGCCAGTTGGGTTCTTGAGGACACCCACATCCGCAGGCGCAGAAGAGATCGCGCGCATGGTCATGCGGATGGGGATCACACCAGCCCTGATATAAAAAAATCTCTCAGACCAGTCATGAAGGCTCTTGAATGAAACAGTGCAGCACTTGACCTTCTGACTGCGAGGAATAAATGAGAACCAAGAGTCTTGGATCTTGGACTTGTAAAAAAACTGAAAGCGCCGAGGGGATGGGCTCCTCGCTCTGAGATTTGCACATGAACTCAAAGTGAGTCATGCGCACGAGTCCAAACGGATGGACTTGGGATATATGAATCCCATAAAATTTAAGCAGCGCACCCACAAACCTTGTCATCGGGAGACGAAGGTTGCAGTGGGTGAAAAAATGGCAATAAAGGGATATATAGCCGGTGGGCGGGTCCGCCGCCGTTTGCCCGGCCGCCAGCAACATGCAGCCGTACTCAGGGAGAAAACCCTGAGAGGCAATAAGGCTGTCAAAATCGGCCTGCCTCAGTTTGCAGGGGATCTCATCCCACTTCTTCACTGCCTTGGTCCTCCCTACCTCCTCCGATGAGGCCTCAGCAGCCCTCTTCCCCTTGCCGGTCTTCTTCAATGTAGACATTACTAACGATTTCACACGGCGATGGATAGGGGAGGTTGTGTTGTCTGAGCTATCAGACATACAACTGTAAAATCGGACAAAGGATGCTTCTGAAGAACAGAGATCTGGAAGCAGAAGACGGTTAATCGGAATAGAATGAAAGAAAGGAAAGCTTCGAATAAACAACAAAGAAGATGAAGAATAAAAACTCTAAGGGCTTGCTTTTATAGGCCCAGGAGAGAGAAAATTTGGCACTGAACGGACTTCACGCGCCCCCACTTGCAGGTGTAAGCCAACGCGAGCGCGACACGTGTCCCTGACACTGTGTGAGGGGACACGAAAAGAAACGATACAGCTGCTACCATAGTTCACGCGCCACCACTCGCAGGTACGGACCAACGCGAGCGCGACACGTGTTCCTGACACTATGTGAGGGGACATGAAAGGCAACTGTAGCACCTCGAGCACACGAAAGGTCTGACACGTCTCCATCACTGACGCATGTCAGCAACAACCAACCAAATACAGGGACGATTCGTTTTCAGCCAAAAGGATAGAATTTCGCGCACCGATGAGTAACAAGAAGAAAAGACAAACCATATTAAAAGAGCAAACTATCAAGTCTAATATCTATCTTACCTCGCTCGCGCGAGACAAGACACACATTAGACTGGGGGGGCTTGAAGAGGTATGTACCCGCCTCAACACCGAGCGAGGCGGGTCAACCCACAAGATATAGACAAGAGGCTTGAAATCAAGACATTATGAAGGCACAAAGCCAAAACCTATGCGCATGGCGCATATAACATATGCTCACGCATATCACATATGCTCATGCATCACATATGCTCACGCATCACATATGCTCACGCGTATCACATGCTCACGCATATCACATCTGCACGTGGCGCATCCGCGCGTGGCGCATATCACATGCTTGTGCATATCACATCTACGCATGAAACATCTGCGCGTGAGAATAAAGAGAAGACCTCGCGCATCCTCAGGATAGGCGCGTATCACACATACACATAATCAACCTCGTCCTTATCCAAATCAGGATTAGGGCAACCTTGATTGTGCACGTCAGACAACCTTCCAGAAGGTATCTTTTTAAGGAATAAGAATATGCTGATGTTGACAGCTGCCAATGAAAGGTGGACAACTCAGCAAAACCCATGTGCTACCACGTGATTATAACCAATGAAGAAGCACCATGTGTCCCAAGGACACGTGGCGCAAAGCAATTGGAGGAGGCCAACAAGGCCCTAACTGGGTCTGAGCCCAATCAATGGAAACCCTAGCACTATAAATACCACATCAACTCCACAAGGAGAGGGACACTCAATTACACAGTATTCAGCTATATTAAGCAATATACTCCAATTTCCTTACTCTCATATTATTATCTTCTCCTGCAAATTCTTATTCTCACACCGGAGGGTTACCCCAAAGAGGACCCCTCTGTCCCTTTCTGAGGGGTAAGTTTACGGTGCTGTTCATTTTGTAGGTGGAAGAATCCAGATTCCAGAGAACCATCGATGAAAAAGCATAATCACACCCGAGGAAAGTAGATCGTCTACCAGTGAGTCGATCCACGTTTCTTCACAGATGAATGGCACGAGATGATTTGTTGTCGGTAAATATGTCATCGAGTGCCATCCATGCATCATAGGCTGTGGTATTTTTTTTAAAGGATTGTTTCAAGGAGATCAGTAGAGATGGTTCCATAGATCCATTGAAGGACTATGGAGTCAATTCTTTCCCAAGTGTCGGTGGGGGGATCAACGCCTGTTTTACTGGGATCAGATGAGGAAGCGGCTGGTGGTGTTTTGGTGACGAGATAATCGTATACAAGAAACGCCTTGCAATGAATTTTGAATAGTTCTGACCATGTCGTGTATTTGCCGGATTCTAATTCTAGGGTGATTGGGATAAAATTTTAATGTTGGTTACAGTAACTGCAAGATGAAGTTTGTTTTCCAGTGAGATGAGAGGATGGATGCGGGATTGAGAGTGAGAAGTAGGGTAGCGGAAGGTGGAGATCGGAGAAGTAAAAGGCCGCCGGTGATGAAAGAGAGGCGACTTGGGTTTACACGATGATACCATGATAGAGTACTATGATTTTGTGATTCAAATCTTGATCTCCTTCTTATTGATTTGTCCATAAATACAAAGTTACAATCCTTTATTTTAGGCTAGAGATATACACATTAATATTAATTACATGGTAAAATATAATTGCTTAATATAGGTCTAATAGTATCACTGACGGGTCATTGACCCACCCGATCATTTCCATTCCAACCTCAAGATGAAACCCATCATAAGTAAGAAAGGCCCCTATTTTAGCTTGAGCCCAAACTTACTTATCTTGTAATTATATTTCAAAGCTCTCAAATTTCTATATTTTTCTGTTGAATTTTTCATACATAATATCCCTTGGATGATGGTGTTGGGCCTTGAACCAACTATGAAAATTCCTAAGAAAAACATTGTTTATTAGTTAAGTATTAAGTACCATATTTTGTATATTTTTATTTTAGTTAGCTAGAGTAAATGGTTAGTTTAGACTTTAGAGCAAGAATGTGAGAAGGGTATCTACCGGAGAAATCTCACTTCAACCATTGTTGATATTTATGCTGAATAATATGATTAAAAGTGGATGAACTTGTGTGACATTAATGAGCTTTAAATCTATTTGCCATTTATTTTTCTATGTACAATGTACTCAAAATATCAAAAACAAAAAAGCGAGAAAAATCTCAGAATAGTGTATTAACTTTCAAGGCAAAATCTAGTACGTAGCACCAATTGTGATTTATGTAGACAATGTCACGTTCTTTACATGATCTATTGTCATCTTCATTTAAAACTTTATAAAAATGTCCTTCATATTAAATAGTGTTACTAGGTATAGGTATAGGTTTGAGTTGTACATTTGAAATTATTTTATGTATCAAGTCCATGTTACTTTTAGAAACTCCTAACACAGTTTGAAACTTAATAAAGGTTATTGAGACGACATGTTGGCTTATTTATTTTTTTTCTCTTTAAAATGACTAGTGTATAAAAATTAATAAACGACGACTAGCAACAAGCCAGTCGGAAAGAACTACAAATGCACTGGAGGGTTCAAAAGCCACTCCACCCAGCAAATGTTAGCCTTACGGTTTATATTGACAAACTACAAAAAGGTATAATTGTCAATAGAGTCGAAGCTTGTTTCCTTTCTAAATTCTTGTCTTGAAAAATCACATCGTTTCTAAACCGCCATAGAACCCACCAAGATGTCATTACAATAGCTTCCACCCAGCGTTTCTTATCATACTTCAACTTATAGAGTCCATCCTTGAGCTTAAAATAGCTGACGATCTCAAACCTGTCAAAGGCGGATCCAACCATCTAAAGATCGTGTTCCAAGTTCTCTTTCAACAATCTCACAACAACCCATCAAATGATTCTTTGACTTGTGCTCACGATCATACGAGGATAAACACTGACGAAACATCTAAACCTTTACGAAGCAAGTTAGATCAAATAGGACTTCGATTAATAAACATTCTCCAAGCTAAAATGTCAAGTTTATGTGGGATGAATTTACACCATTTTGTGCAACTCTCACACACGGGAAGAATAAAGTTATCAATGAACCTACGAACGGAACTAAATGTGAAGCCTTCCTCGCTATCAACATACCAAATCCAATTATCCGGGTTAGAAGATAACTGAGCTTGATGAAGTAAAAGAAGCATCTTTGGAAAATGATTTTTAAGGCAAAAGCTACCCATTTACCAAGGTGAGGGCAGGGACTACAAGCTTTGGTCCAAATTGCTAAGAAAAATCAAACTCGTGCATGTTCATGACATGCTAACTTGAATGCCAAATTGAGACTATCTTTGTTGTTGCAACGTGGATTAGTTAGGTTGAGCGTTACTGATAAGATATCCTGTGTTGTGTTCACAACTTGTGTATTGTTACACTATGTTTTTAACGATGTTTTCTCCATTCATAACTTCGCAAAATCATTAAACCACACCACATATGTATGAATACATTAAACTGTTTAGTATTTTAATGCAGTGAATTTCTTTTAAACACGCTAAAACCTTTGCAACGCAAAACCTTTTCATTAATAAACATTGGCTAAGTATGAATACATGAAAAGCAACAAGTACATTTATTACTAGATTGAATTCATCTAACTATAAAATGAGCATTTTTGATTATTTCTAAAAGAAGAAAAGAGACGAAAAAGAAGGGGAACTTTCACGATTCTTTCTTCATTTTTAAAAAAAGCTAACGATTGAGCACCACTTTTGTGGCTTATTTGTCACACGTATTATCAAATACCTACCACGTAGTTGTTCAGTTTCATTTCACATAATGGCCCGATGCCATCTTAGTTGTGATATAATCTTTGATAATATAGTTATTGTTCTGGTTGTTGTACCTTGATAGACCGAAAAAAAAAATACATAAATGGTTTGAATCCTTAGACCCAACCATAACAGATTGTATGAAGTAAGGTGAAAACTGGTAGTATAATTTTGGAACATCTAATCACATATTATTGATGCATCATTTGCCTTATAATCCTAGTGTTAAAATGCGACACCTGTTATCATCTATTATTTGGTCCATCATTATTTTTTCAATTACTTTATTAAAAGTAAACGACTCGATGACGTATCATTCATATATTGAAACTCGTCTTAAAGGTGGGATAATTATATGGTTACTTTTTCATATGTGGCCTCCCCCAACACCTAAAGCGACAAACAACAATTCAAGTTTGAGTCCAACTCTTTCTAAATTCTTCTTTTTTATTCTTTTAGTAAGAAATCGTTACTGGTAGCATTTACAAATTTCATTAATACCATGTTAATCAATAGAATCATATGGAATGCATTAAGCAGAAGCTCCTATGGGTGTTTATCCGGTCATTTGCGGGTTAGGGGTATCATAACTTGGGATGGTTCTTATAGTGATTTTTGGTATCCTTTTGATTTTGTTCTTGATGCTATTATAAAAACAGCTATTTAGACCGCGCTAAATTAGTCGTAAATCATTTCTAACAAGATTTTGTGACTGGAATTTTATCTGAATTGAAAAAAAAAGGTTTTCTATAAAAATGAATGTGACAATTTTACTGACCAAAATTTCTGTCCTGTGACTGAGCATGCTTGCCACTAACCCTACCGATTCGATTTCAAACCTCAAACCTGTTTTACAAACGATTTGTGACAATATGATTTAAAATGTATTTTGTTTCGCAAGCTTGTAGAGATATTAGTGTCAATATCAGTGTCACAAAGGACATCTTCGCGATGTTCCGTGTAAATACAAAGTTGCGTGCGTGTTTGTCAAAACAGTGTGTTGCTTTTTTTCAAAATATCAAGTTAGATCGACTTTTTAGTTTTCAAATTAGGTCTGTAACACATGTTATTGAGACAAAAGTCATCTACATTAACAGCACTAAGAAACTAAAAGGAAAAAGATAGAAGAAATATCTCATGTTGCATTTTGGTCTCTTGTTGTTAGCATACACCTTTTACTTGTCTCTTATCAATAAATGATACGGCAAGCGTAAAACCGGTGCTACCTTGAGCTCACAAATTCATTACCAATAGTATGGCGTGTTACTGTTACGACTGTTATATCCTGAGAGACATGCACTTCTTTTAAAGTATAGACATGTAATTTGTTTTAAAGAAACTGTGTTAAACATGTGACATCAACCACATCTAATACTTCTTTTATTGCTCGACTCTTACATCTACGAAGAATATTGTAACAGTACTGTTTTACGTTTATATACATCATATACGTTTAATTGTAATATGTTATAGTGCTATGTATCAATGGTATTCATTTCTTTATAAAGAAAAATAGAGCATTATCCACACATAGGTTCTCAAGCTATCAACTTTAATCTTGACCTAGAAAACCCGGATATTGTACAAACAAAAGTATAGAAATAATACAATAAATCATAACGAAAAGAAAAAGGAAAATGCAAAAAGAAAAAGAAGGAAAACAGCCAAAGTTGTCTCTCATTACCACAAACTCATCAAATCAAACAAATAAAGTTAAAGTATTTAAAATTCAATAAAGCATAGCAAGCAATATATCCTTTTAAAAACACTTTCTATCTCATTTTTATTTTAACGTGTTGAACTGTTGAATCATTGGTTGTCAATAGTTGAACCTTGAAGCTCCGTGTGAGATAAAGATAGCCTCTCTCGAATCTTGCCTAGAACGGTAGCATGAAGAGAACATGCTAGAAGGGATTGGAGACGATCGTGGTCTTTGGACAATTGGCCATCCTTTGACGGTCATATATATAAATATTTGGTATATGTGTTAGTATATAACAAGTGTGTATTCTCATGGGGACATCTTGGGGATAAAGTTGTATACTTCCCAACCAAGTAGTTGTGGGTTTAAATAATGCTGAGTGCAATTGTGATAATATTCGGAGTAGACAATGTGTAGAGTAGAGAGTGTGTGTTTGCCATTAAATAATAATAATAATAATAATAATAAACAACGTGTGTGGATTGTAGAGTTTTTAATCAAAATAGGGTGGATGGAAAAAGTATTTATCAAAATAGGTGTTTTATTGAAATCTAACTTTTTCTCTCTTCTAATCTTATTTAATAAAAATTGTTACTATTAAAAATATGTCAATGGTATTACAGCTATAAAATTAATTGGATAGTAATTCTAAAGGTATTACATCAATATAGGAATATATTTATTACATCTGTTTATTTATATATCATTCAAAATATGTAAAAAAACTAAAAATTTAAATATATAAAATATGAATAAAAAATTTACATGGAATGATAATTGTTTAACATGTCAGGTCAACGAGAAGATTTTTTAAAATATATTTTTCCATGAAAAATGATCCAAATAAATGCAAAATTATATTTTCAAAAGTATATAAACTTTAAGAATAAAACGAATGAGTGGACGAAACCCGTGCAATGCGACGGATCAAAACATAGATAAAAATAAGTGTGTCGTAAATGTATATTTCAAAATTTATAAAATATTGCATTTAAAAATGAAACTTTATATATATATATATATATATAGTATTCGGTTCATTTCAGAAGTATTATTAATGTGAGAAGTGCGAGAAGTTGTACTAACCAATCACGTTATTTCTTTTTTAATTTTTGATTATTTAAATACAGAGGTATATTAGTAAAATATGTTTGTCTTTCTTTTTGGTAACTAATTCTAATTAAATTATATGTAAGTTACAATTCATTATTTCTATATATTCATTATTATTTATCTAATCTTTAACTCTATTTTCTTCATGATAAATCGATCCATTTCAAGACATTACTACATTACTGTAAATTTGAAAATTCTTCTATTCATTCAAAGTTATTATTTTGATTAATAATTTCAATATTGCTATTTACATTAATTTTGCTATTGCGTATTCTCATATTGTTGTATTTTACACAAATTACTAATATACATAAATATAAACTTTAGTTTCGCAAGTGCCCTATTGGGCAACTTGGTGGTGCGGTGTTAGTTCATGAAATTTGTTTTTTTTTTTATTTTGTTCAGTTATCAGAATGAACACAAAGGAAACCGTCTAAACATTAATTTTTTCGTTTGAGTTCCAGTACCATAACGAAGCTGACGGAAACCGACCGAATTCACGTAGACTCGCTGTCTCAATGCTCAGGTTTTACCTATGCACAAGTTTACTGATCTACGCCCCCCAACCCCCAATTGGCCATTGGTCCATCTTAATTTTTATATATTTTTTATTATTTAGCTCAAGTACCGTAACGAACGTAGTTGAAACCAACCGAATTAGTGTCGTGTTACCGCCTCAATGTCGGGATCGACTATGCTCGAATTTTACCACCATCCGGGCTTGCCAATCAAATAAACATCATTTTAAATATTTTATTTTTAATATATTAATCTTTTTATATGTTAATTTGACGAGTTAATTTTTTGTTTTAACGCTCAAATTTTATCAGCAGCGTCTATTACCCTAACGAATGCAACCGATACCAAGTGAATTCGAGTCGTCTCACCGTCATAATACTCAGGTTTTACCAACGCCCGGGTTTCAACAATGGGGTTTTGTTAGCTGCCCGGCGTAACGCGGCGGGTAAAAAAACTAGTCAAACCTAAAAGACAAATTGATTTTGCCTCATTTTCCCAAATCAAGATCCAAATATTTCGTCTCCTTTGTCAACCATGATTTAACTAGATGAAATCAATAATACGAACACTAGTTCAAGTTCACCATATTTGATTTGTATAGTGATATTATTATAATGAACTAGCTTTGTTATTATTATAGATTCCATTTGATATTTGGAATTCGTTACGAATCTATAAATGCATTTTTGTGCATTTACAAACAATGTACATATAAACAAACTTCATACAAAGGTTATGAGTTCATCACATTAAACAAAAACGCTTATGAACAAACTTTATCCAACTTGCATAAACGGGTCATATACACTTGACAAACTAGTTTAGCTTAAACAAAAATAAAATGTGAACCGAAAAATGGATTAAAACCGTCAAAAACACTTGGCCAACTAGTATCTTATTATCCAGCCTAACATTCATTAAGATTATAAAACCTCCAAAATATGTGATCTTTTTATCTTTATGTCTGAAAGCATAGTCCTGCTCGAGGATGAATTATTAAGTATGACCTACGAAAAAAATTCACATTTTACAAGTGAAACCATGGTAAAAAAAAACATACAGAAAGAAAACATGTGTAACAAATTCAACAATGAAAAATGCCTATTTAGAATCTTTAAACTAACAACCAATGTTAAAACGTAAAGACACGTCAATTAAACGTTGACCCTATCTGAAAACTACAAAAACTAAGCATGCCTTACACATATAATACAATGTCCAACGGTTAAATAACTAATATATATCCTACACAAATAATTGAGAACTCATACAGAGTTTCAAATTTTATTCCAATAGAAATAATTAAACATCCTACAAAGGTTGTATATGTCTTACACAGTATACATTATCACATCATTTTTTTAAATAAAAAAAGGTATATTATATGACATTATAAATTATACTAATTGGGGTAAATTAGTATACAAACATTTTAAACCAGCTTAAAAATTAACATACACATATGACAAAAATCCTATACAAACAATTTAATCATACGCATAACATGGATTCAGTTCCCCTACACATAACCTCCTCCATAACATACATCTTCAGTTAACACTCAATCAGATGTCCATCTCTCCCATCTTCGCAGAAACATTTTCCTCACACCTAACTTATACAATAAACTAAATCTTCAACGACCACAATTCCTACACACCGTCATAATAAAATCAAAAGAAGATTGAATTATCCATTAGTTTATATATGAATCAACACATCTTTAACACTGATTATACACAATTACATAGAAAAAACATATACAAAACCAATTAAAATTTCTCACCAAGACTAAATATTGTAGTTATATACACCCACGAAAATTATTCCAACAATATACCACATAGTTGATTCATTATGTGTCTGCACCATTCTATATCGTACCTACACATGAATCGACATAATAATCTAAAATCATACCTACACATGAATCGAGCACACCTACACAGGAATTGAACACACCTACACAGAAATCGAGCGTACCTACACAGGAATCAAGCGTACCTACACATGAATTGAGCGTATTAATCTAACATAATCTATTGCAAACTAAGGAGTTTCATTTGTATCCAAATCAATAAAATAAAGATTAGATTATTCAGTTTAGGAATTGAAACTGATAATAATTGTCGTATTCACTCCTAAATTATAAAAAACAAAAAAAACAAAGAAAAAAAAAACCCTAACCTTGAACTGTCAGATACGATAACGAAAATCAGTTTCTTCCAACAAGAACATGGCCTTCTTATACACAAAAATTATGAATCATCAAGAATTTAAGATGATTTGGTGAATCAATTACAAGGTTTTGAGGATTTCCGTAGAGAGACACTTTAGGATTTGAGAGTTGATTTAAGATATAATTAAGGGATCCAATTATGATGAAAGCTTTTCACAATCTGCTCATATAAACAAAACTACCAAATTACCCTTTTTGTATTAAAACTTATTAAAATGTAGAAACTAATATTACAATAATGTCATTTGCATTATAGACCATTGATCAAACAACATCAAGGGTCACGATTAACTTCTCGCACTTCTCGCATTAACCATCCCCTATATATATATATATACACATATATGTGTGTGAGTGTGTGTTACACTGATTAGGGAA
Source organism: Bidens hawaiensis (assembly GCF_021521415.1). NCBI lineage: Eukaryota > Viridiplantae > Streptophyta > Magnoliopsida > Asterales > Asteraceae > Bidens > Bidens hawaiensis. The sequence continues at coordinate 50,013 of NW_027498011.1, forward strand.
AAAAATAAAAAAAGAATGCTAACACCGCTTCTGATAATATCGATGATGATATAGACCATTGATCAAACAACATCAAGGGTCACGATTAACTTCTCGCAATAATTCCACTTCTCGCATGAACCATCCCCTATATATATATACACACACACACACATATGTGTGTGTGTGTGTTACACTGATTAGGGAAAAAAATAAAAAAAGAATGCTAACACCGCTTCTGATAATATCAATGATGATATCGACATTGTTCGATCGGCATCGGTTTGTGTAATTACTGGTACGATATCGGCAATAGGTATAGTTTACAACATAAAAGTTATCTAAGAAACCTCTTAAATAATAATAATAATAATGATGATGATGATGATGATGATAATAAAATTTGTAAGTTTTTAAAACCTCTTGTTTTTGTTATGAACCTCTTAGCTGAATGATTTTAAAAAACGTTTATTTAAATTAGCTTTCAATAAAAGATGTGATGCATAAGTAAAAAACTTTATTCTTTGAATGTCGTAATATTAGAAAGGATAGATATATTAAAAAATATTAAAAGACATGGAATTTAAATACAAACGACGTATAACATGAAAAAAGTTTCACTATTTTAATGGCATTTAAATTATCGTAATAATATAAAAATAAGTTTCACTTAGCTTATTTGGCATTTATATTATTTTAATAATATATAAATAATTTTCACTTAGCTTTATTTTGAATAAGATTAGGAGTCAAAAAAAAAATGAGATTCCAATTAAACATCTACTTTGATAAATAAGTTTCAAACCACCTATTTTGGTAATATTTTTTTCACCCAACCCATTTTAGTAAAAAACTCGTGGATTGTATATATAGATAAATGTTGGTGGTGTGAGTTTTGGATAGAAGCGAGTTTTAGAAGGTTGGGTACGTTTTTAGACTATGTGTCGTGGAGTTCAATGCCACTAAGTTTACTAAGGTGGGCAAGGTTGCAGTAGTATCGGAAACAAACACTGCCTCTCCTCATTTTTGGCGCTATGCCCTTGACGTTGGGGGGGGGGGGGGGGGGGTTCTCCACTCTCTACTAAATTTCACAAATGGTCTAATAATGGAGAGAGATTCTAATATTGTCCCCATAAATAAAAGTTTTCAGAAATGTCCCCTACAAACACGTGTTATGACTCAACGCATCTTTCACGACCTGTTAGCCTCTAACGCAAGTATTTCACGACCTGTTAGCCTCTAACACGTCTTTCACGACCTGTTAGCATCTAACGCGTCTTTCACGACATGTTTGGCCTATAATTTTTTTCCAATATTACATTCATAATTAATTTTATTCATATTTGGTTTTTCTTTTATAACTTGTAATATATAAATTTATATATATTCTCGAATATGTCGTTGAAACCTGCTTATTTTTTTACATGTTATCATAAATTTTACTCAAAACCGAGTATCAGATTGATATCGAAATGTTTAATAAAATTTGACCAAGCTCGTTTTAAGTAAAGTTTATACGAACAAATAGATAAAAATAAGCGCGTCTCAACGGTATATTTGGAACTTTATAAAACTTTATGCATTACAAGTTATTAAAAAACCAAATATGAGTAAAATTAATTATAATATTGTAATATTAAAAAAGCAATTAATAGGGCAAACATGCTGTGAATGACGCGTTAGAGGCTAACATGTCGTGAAAGACGTGCGTTGGAGGCTAACATGTCGCGAAAGACGAGTTAAGGCGAAAGACGCATTAGAGGCTAACATGTCGTGAAAGACGTGCGTTGGAGGATAACATGTCGTAAAAACAATAATTGCCGTATTAATTGTTTATTGGATTACATCAAAACAGAAGGCAAGCGGGCAACAAGCTGCGCCGCTACCCATTTTTGAATCGCAAAACCCAATCTTTTAAAAACTATATTTGCTGATCTTACAGGACATTTTTCAAAACTTTTATATATAGGAACAAAATTGAAATAATTGTCATATGACTGTTTGAGAATTTTCCCCAAACTTAAACTAAACCCAATTGTCATATGACTGTTTGACCTTTGAAATAATAATCGTAAGTTTTAAAACATCAACTCACGTATAAAATTGGTTCGCATGAAAAAAAGCACATCTCCACTTCAAAAAAAAAAAACAAGCACACACACATTTTCACTTTATCATGGAATTTTCATCCGATGATAGCTAGAGTGTTGCTTGTTGTCCGCACGATTGTGTCAGCTACAACCCTTGCTCTAAGCAACAAAAGCCAACGTTCCACGCCCATGTCAAGAAGAACTGTTATTTATAGAAATTATGAAGACGATGACAAACGTTTCCCCAAGATTACTTTGTCGAGAGACGCGTATATGATGAAAATATATTCAAGAGGATTTTGAGTGACGGGCTATTTATACGAAATTACGAGTAGCTAATAATTTGGCCATCAATGACCCATTTTCAGATTAACGTGGAAGGTAAGATGGCATAGGTGATTTACTATTTACCAAAAGTGCATTGCTACACTTAGTCAAAGAGGGTACGGAACCACAATCAACTCTTTTTTTTTGACGGCTATTAAATAAAACGAACTAGAGAGAAGGTGACCCGGACCAAGAAAGGATAAGGTAGAAATGAGAGTGAGAAAATTATTGGTGAAGAACTAAAAAAACACTCATCATTGCCAATGCTTTGATAAAAGAATCGGTGTGAGACACGTTTAGCCGAAGAGGCAGGATCACGTCCTGGCCTAGCCCCAAATAATAAGTATGGGCATACTTCATCAAATAGATACTATAATTTTGTTAAAAAAAGGATTAATTATGATCTATTATTTAACAGTTTAACAGAAAGACATTAAAAGAAAATAGAACCAACCATACAATGGAGGGTTGAAATTTGAAGCCAAAGCAAAAAGAATCACATGATAATTGGATTTAATCATAACTTTGAATATAATAATTTCACAACAAAATATGCAGGGCTACTTTGTCATCATACGTAATTGAATCATGTTGATAGTTGAAATGTGTGATTTGACTCCATTTGTTAAAGGCATGATTGCATCCTTGTTTGGAAAAACCAATCTATCTTTTAGGCTGAGGGGTGTGGGGCTTCAACGGGGGCGCTAGAGCCCCTTCGCTCGCGCCCCCAGGCGCTAACACCACACCACCGGGGCGCTACCGGGGGCGCTAATGGGGCGCTAACGCGAAAAACAAGGCAGGCGTGAGCTGGTTAGCGGGAGAAGAGAGAGAGGAGCACACATTTTGAGGTATTTTGGACCGTTGGGAGCCGAAAAAAACAAAAAAAAAATATATTTTCTATATAGGTTTACGGAAAAGAGCCGTTGAGCTCATATTAAATTAAAAAAAAAATATTTTCTTAAACTATAAATATATACCTTTATAAAATATACTTCATTTCAAAATTATATACATTTCCTCCTAAAATCCTCTCAAAACTAACACAAAAAAAATGTCGTTGTTTGAATATATTTATAAAAAAAAAAAAAAAAAAATTTCGCTGGAGCCCATCCACACCAGGGGCCAGGGCTCCAACGGGGGCTCCAACAATCCCCTTATCCAGTTTCTCTCTCTGTCACACGTCATAATATTATTGGTTGGAGCCCCCACTAAAACCCCATTAAAACATCCCACACCCCTCAGCCTTATATGCTAGTCAATGGTGAATGATATGTTCTTTACTTCTTTCAAGTTATTGACTTCTTTTAAGTACATCATCATTCGACACTCACTACACCTTTCTTTTCAGGCTGGTATAGTGGTATTCAAGCATTCCCATTATCGCTTAATATACCGGTTTTTTAAAGCGCACCTCTCATTCGGTTACTTTTATTAAATATGTCCTCTACTAAATTAGTCATTTCATATTTCTACTTTTGTTTAGGGTTACGGTCAATATACACGAGGTACATTTAACCATAGGGTTTGTGTATTTTGAGAACTACTATGAGTCTTGAGAAATTTGAGAACCAAACAAAATAATGCTTTATATTTTTTAAAAATTTGAAAGAGATTCACTATGACTCGTGAAACTTTGAGAATCACATAAAAAATGTTTTCTACTTTTTAAAAATTTGGAAGAGATTCTATACACTTTTAGGAGTGTTTTCTCTAAAAGGAAAAAAAAAACCGTCATGAGATTTTTTTTTTAAATCGACAAAAATTACCGTTTTCGTATGTTACATATGTGACATGCATTTTTACATAGGGTGTGACATATATAATGTGTTGAAATGAGGATTTTTGTTGATTTTTTTAAAAATGTATCGGCGATTTTTACATGTTTTTTTTTGTTTCATGTTACAGAAACTTCGTAGAAGCTCTTCCAACTTTTTTAAAATTAAAACATATGTTTTTAGTGTGGTTCTCATGACTCATCGTGATTCTCGAAAGAACTTGATCCTTTAACCATGAGTGTGTGTGTGTGTGTGTGTTGACTTATTGTTTATATTATTAGTTTTCTAATAGTTTGATCATTCCCTAACGTCCCCTTTCAAAACAAGAAGTCCCTCGGGCCAGTTCCACTTACAGTTAAGTCCCTTCTCGTGTCTCAACTGGGGGTCCCTTTCATACCACCACCACCACTTCATTGCCTGAAAAATGAAGAAACTAGCTAGCACTCAGAGACTATAGTATCTGGTGACTTTTAGACAATAAACAGACGGACTTGGGACCTAGTTGTAATTATGCAAAAGTTCTAGCCCAGAGTTAAAAGGTAAAAATATGAAAAGATATTACACCTCAACCCTAGCGTTGATTTCATTACATGCGTTAAAACATGAAAATTCAGATGGGAAAGACCTAAAATTTCACATAGGCATATCTCGAGCTAGGAAGTAAATTACGAGAGCCATGACAAATGTATTTGGGGTGTTTTTCGTTGAGGAAAATGTGAAAATAGTGCTTAGCGATACATCAGCGTAAGCTTAGTGGTTCACTATAGGCAAATAAGGACAGAACGTGACACTGACACGTCTAAGATGACTCATCAGTTAGTAGTGGACCATTACCTTTTTCCTTAGCAGTCTGCTATGCCAAACTTGATGGTTTCGCCAGAAAATGATACATGTTCACCTACAAATCAATGTCTACGTTAACAAATCGCTGCCTGCACCCATAGCATTCAACTAAGGGACTGTGACTAACCTATAAATAGTGGGCATGAAGGGTTTAGTTAAGCACCCCCCCCCCCAATCTCTCTCGATATGCATTCCCGAGCTAGCTCTTCCCTAAGTGTTGCTCCACCGTCAAAAAAACATGACCCAATGCCTCAAATAATGGAGGTTTGGTGTGGCAGTTTGGGACGAGCAAGAAGCACAACCAACCACCTTTGGCACCACCCCCACTTGGCTCGTTTCTGGGACGTCTTGTATCCACACCACCACCACCTTAATAGACCGAAGAAGGATTGGTGGGTGACAAGCCATGCAAGATAAACAAAAAAATAGAGAAGGCTAACATAAACATATATAAAAAATGAAATCAAACAAACACAAGAGGCAACACAATGCCATTCTTTACATTTTGTCAACGAGGCTCTGATACCATTATTTGATGCCTTATCTGATGTCATTATTTGATGTTTTTTGAAAAATAATTTGTTTAAGGAAAGATATATTTCTTTTGGTAAGGAGAAACATATATAGAATCATTTGAAGTATAATAACAGCAGAAATAAATTTATACCTTTCAATCTGTAATCAATCTATCTTGCTCTTGTAAATTCTAATCTTCTGCAAGTGACCAATCCAACAACACCATGATTTCCCTAACGCCCTCTTGGCTAAACGGTACTTTCCTTGGAGGCTACATAGGATTCCAGGTTTTACAGGATGAAAACTTATTATGAGGAAGATAAAGGAATAAGATTTAAAAGGATATTTTTATTTCATAATTGTTTTTCCCGAAGGAAAAACTTCTTGATATCTACATTGTTTCTCCTATAAGGAGATTTACTCACACATGCTTCTAGAAAATCAAAAGTAAAAGAAAAGGGGCGAGTGTTGATGCCCTTAAACCTAAATCATACTTCTTTATATAGGAGAAGCAGATTTTTACAAATGACCAAAATGGCCTTCTTCCCTCGTCATTGATGACGTTTTTAGTCTATATACCCATGTGTTGGGTCCAGGTCTCTGGTGTCTTCTTCCGAAAAGTAGATTCCTTCTTCAGTGGAAGAGCTGCTTTTTGTTAAAGTTGCTTTGCACCATGTGCATTGGTGGTCCTCAATGATTTCTTTTAACTTTTGGCAAAGTTTTTCTTTGGTGGTGGGACTGACCTCTACTTTATTTTCAATAATTTGTTGTGTGAAATTATTGATGGCTGCCCGTTCGACTTGTGGAAGAGGCGTTGTGCTATAGCTTGTAATAATGCAATTATTGCTGCAATAATTTACTTTGTTAAAGCTTCCTCTCTTGATTTTGTCAAGATTGTGAAAGATCCTAATGAATCTTTCTGTTCTGATTGAACTCCAGTTTTCAATGTCTTCATCATCGTTCATAATTTTTGAAGGATTGACAGTTCTTGTTTTGGCTAGGCCAATTTCTAGGTGATGGTAGGCGGGAAAAGTACTTCCTTGATACCAATCGGGAAGAGTGGATGTGCATTTGACAAAGATATTTGCATCCTTTGCTGCTGCAATCTTCTTTCGAAAGTTTTTAATTGATTTCTTCATTCCTTCTGTCAATAAACTGATTTCTAGCAAATTAGATGCAGGATAAATAAACTTGATTAATCCAGCAGAAAATGCTAGAGAAACAAGTTCTGGGCTAGAGCCTGGACAAAAGACAATTAGGCTTTTAGTGGCCTTATCTTCTGTGTAGATATGTTCGGACTCAAAATCGTTTTGACTAAGGGACCTTGCTTTGGACCATATTGTCCTGAATTCATCCAGATATATGATATCCTTTTCTTCTTTTTCTTCAAAACGTGTCATTTTTGAGAAATTTGTGGGAACTTCTCTGAACTCTATAATTTTTTCTGGTTTCCTGGGTTTCAAAGGTTCAGGAAAAGTTATTACCTTTAGAGGTATTTCTTTTTTGCCGAATTCCGCAGAAAAACGTGTAGCTTCTTGTTGAGCTTGATACAAGGTTTTGTATTTTCTAAACGGGAAGGGATTTCCCGAGGTGTATTTGGAGACTAGAGACCAGTCTTCATAAATACCTCTGTGATCACCGTCAAAAATGACATAGAACCTAGAAGTATCTTTTTCTGGTTTGTTAGCCATTTCTGAGTAACTTGGTCTGAGAGAGACCTTTTCAGTTTTTGGCAAACTGTCAGCCATCAACGGATTTGTTGTGTATTTACCAGAGCCGTTTGCTTCTGGACTAGATGAAGATTGTGGTTCTTCATTTACCTTATCTTTGCTTTTTTCCAAAGCAACAGGAGTTAACGGACTTGAGTGTTCTTGTAACATCCTAAAAATTTTATTGATGAATAAAGGAAGTTATGTTTAGTGTTTTCGTGTAATTAATTAGTATCGGGTAGGGAGCGGGTCTTGGACGTGGATTAATTGAGATGGGTTAAATAAGAATGGGATTTCAGGGATATAAATACCCCCAAAATCCCAAAAAATATCTTCATTTACATCTATTTCTTCACACACTCAAAACACACACATTCTAACCGATCAAGATTCGAAGCCGAGACCCGAGATTTTGTTGATAGATCTGAGTTGGTAAGGTAAGAACAAATCCAACAAAGCTAATATTACTGAAAATGGTTAGGATTGGATGGGTTAACCGGACCCGAAACCCAAACTGCCCAAATCGGACCCCTAAAACGTCGATTTTAGGCCGATTTGATGGTTGGGATTTGTAGGCGCCGATCATACGATTCCGTGGGTACCAAAATCGAGTTATTTGGCTAAGAAACGAAGGATTTATGGGCAAACAGATCTGCAGCGCGATAACTTCGCCTGCAAGATTAAGTTCGCCTGATGAACTTCGCCTTCAAGCGTAACTTCGCCTTCAAGCGTAACTTCGCCTAAGGATAACTTCGCCTACGGCCAAGTTCGCCTAAGGATAACTTCGCCTGAAGCCAAGTTCGCCTAAGGATAACTTCGCCTGAAGCCAAGTTCGCCTAAGGATAACTTCGCCTGAAGCCAAGTTCGCCTAAGGTTTAACTTCGCCTGAAGCCAAGTTCGCCCGAGGTTTAACTTCGCCTGAAGTGAAGTTCGTTTAGAAAATAAATTAAAAACCTAATGGAAAATGTGTTAAGGCAGTTATCGAAAATAAAATTTTTCCAAGCTGACCTGGCAGCTTAACCCCAGCCAGGGGCTCTGCCCCTTGGACCCCGCTAGGGGCTGCCGCCCCTAGACCCCGCTGCCAGGGGCGCTGCCCCCGGACCCCCGTTCGTTGTGGGTAGTAATTAAGACTGGAAAGATGTTATAAGTAGAGATAGTTAAATTGATATGTATACTTGTTATACAGTCAGCCGTGCACAACTGAAGAAAGGGATTACGATCAACGGAGAACGTAACCGTGTTCAGGTGAGTTTCTAGCCCCATTTATGTGTTATGTTTTCGGGGCTGTGTGCATACTCAACATGTTTGTTAATACACTTATCCTAAGAGATAAGTGTATGCCTTATGTGGATAATATGAAATGTATGAATGATTGCTTGATGGTACGTGAACGATCTTCGGATATTGCACGTACTGTCAGGTTGTAACGCTATGTATAAGGTAAGTATGTTATGTATGTTTATGTGTATGAACATGATAGAGATAATAGAAGAAATAAATGATAATGTATGGTTGTATGGTTACGAAAAGGGTACCGAGCCCTAATAATACTCGAGGTATGATGTATGGTTGTATGGTAACGAAGAGGGAATCGAACCCTACTAATATTCGAGAACTAGGGAACCGAACCCTACTAATATTCGAGGAAAGAGGGTACCGAGCCCTAATAATACTCGAGGAAAGAGGGTACCGAGCCCTAATAATACTCGAGGAAAGAGGGTACCGAGCCCTAATAATACTCGAGGAATGTAGGGCGTAATGCTCTTTATAACAAAAGATATGAAAGTAAGTTAACACAAAAGAAAGTAAGAAAGTATGAAAGTAAGAAAGTATGAATGTAAGAAAGTAAGAAAGTATGAAAGTAAGAAAGTATGAATGTAAGAAAGTATGAAAGTATGAAAGTATAAAAGTATGAATGAAAGAATATAATGTTATGTGAATGGTATGATTATGTGATTATCTAGAACTCACTCAGCGTAGCTGACTTTTAGTATGCACGCAGGTGAGTAGGATGGGGCAGCTCGCTTGAGGAGACACATGGCACTGAACAAGAATCTGGCATCTGAAGACCTATGATGTGTTAATTTTAATGCTTTAATGTGAAAGACAATAAATGTTTTGAGACAAGTTATGAATTATGTAAAGTTTTATGAAAGTTTTATTTTCCGCGTAAATGTTTTAATTAACTCTGATATTTAGAACTGTGTTTATGAGTAAATCCAACACGAAAGTAGGGTTACCGGTAACGGGGCCTTACAGTTCTTTACCCTTAGCCGTTTGTAAGGGAATAGATTCAGATTGTATCCTTTCGGATTCCTGTTCTGAATTAACAGTTGTTGCTTTTAGACTTTCGTCATATAAAGCTATTTTTTCTTGAATGGCTTTAAGCTCAATAATCAAGAATTTTTCTTTAAGGCGTAATGCCTTTAATTCATCAATGAGAGGATTAAAAAATTTCTTTTTATTTTCTAAACCCGAACCCTTTTTACTCAAAATTTATAAAAAGAGATATTGAATTTTGAGATGATAAATACGAGCTTGTGTGGTCTTTATTTATAACCTTGTAAATAGTGATTTCAATTATTTTGAAAATCACGTGTAAGGCAATCAGCCAAGACATTTTTTGGCCCCTCAAGGTGCTCAATATCAAAAGCATATCTTGAGAACCACATCTGCCATCTGACGAGGCGTCCTTGTTTATTATCTCCAGAAATTTTTGTTTTAAGGAAATAAGTAAAATTTTTGTTATCTGTCCTGACTAGGAATTTTACAGGAGTGAGATAAATGGAAAATTTTGAGATAGTATTTTTTACCGCTAGTAATTCTTTTTCATTACTGTGATAATTTCGTTCAGCTGGTTTAAAGCTTCCCGAAGTGTATCTGCATATTTCTTCTTTTTCGGCTGTTTTAGCCTTTAGAACTCCTCCCCAAAAATCGTTTGAGGCATCTGTTTCTATAATAAGAAAATCTTTTTCTTTTGGGAGATAAAGTTTTGGAAAATCTGTTAATTTTTTCTTTATCTTTTTTATATAATTAGTATCAGATTGTTTCCATTCCCAAACATAGTCTTTCTTTAATTTTACCTGTAACGGTTTTCTAAGCTCTGCAAGCTTTGGAATATAACTTTCTGCATAAGTTAAAACGCCCAAAAATCTTTGAAGATGTTTCTTGTCTTCTAAGATATTAGGAAATTTATGCAAATTTTCTAAAATGTGTTTTTGAGGACAATGAGTCCCTTGATCAATTTCTAAGCCTAAGAAATTTATTTTTGTTTTAAAAAGATTTGCTTTCTTTTTAGATAAAATTATTCCATATTTTTCAATTGTTTTTAGAACTGAAAAAACATGAAAATAGTGCTTTTCTTCGGAGTTTGAGAAAACTATTATATCGTCAACATAGACGGTACAATATTCTTCTAATCCTCTTAAAGCGTTTTGCATATGTCGTTGAGATATGCTGGGTGCTTGTTTTAAACCAAAAGGAACTACCTTCCATTGATAATGTCCGTCTGGGCATGTAAATGCAGTTAATAACTGCGATTCTTCATCTAACAGTACCTGCCAGAAACCACTTTTGCAATCGAAACTTGAAAAAATGGTTTTGCCTCTTAAGAGGGTTAGTAATTCTTGCATACACGGGAGATTATGGCTATCACCTTTAGTAGCTGCATTGATTGCTTTATAATTTACAACCATTCGCTTTTTTCCTCTTCTTTTTTCTGCCTTATTTTCAACTAAGAATGCAGGAGACATGTGAGGAGATTTACTTGGGACTATTAGTTTAAGATCTAATAGTTCTTTGATTTGTTTTTTAAACTCTTCCCTGTCCTGGGGACTATATTTCATAGGTTTTACTCTGATTATAGTTTTTGGATCAATTAACTCTATTGACGCTTTCATCCATTTTTGGATTTTTCAGGATCAATAGGGTTTTCTGAGCATACTTTCTCAAGTATTTCTTCAATTTTTTGATACTTTCTTATTTCTAGAAAATATTTTTCTTCAGGTTTTATAACTTCTTGAGTTATATTAGTACCTGGTATTTGTTTTGTTTTTGAATCTTTTTTCATAGATTCAAGAAATCCGGGCTTTCCTAATTGAAAGGCTTTTGTTACTTTTTTAATCAAAATCATTTCCTGATTAAGATGAAAAGATATTCTATCAAGCCATTGGGTAAATGGACCATATAACTGACAGAAATTGTTTCCTAAGAGTATATCAATACCTGATTCTTGTTGATAGATTGTTGGAATAATAAAAGGTTCTCCTGAGAAATAGACAATCAGATTTCTACAGACTTTATCCAACTTAATTGTTTCCTGATTGGCGATTGTTACATCAATGCTTCTGGGAGTATTTTCCCATAATTCATCGGGTATAACATGCTTGCTTGCGAGACATAGACTTGCCCCTGTGTCTATATAACAGTGTAAAGTTATAATTTTATATCCTTTTAGGAAAATTTTTCCCTTGATATAAATTGAGTTAGGATTAGTTATGTTTGAATATACTAACTCATTTTTCTTTTGTAAAATATCTTCTTCCCAATTGATAATTAGATTTTTATTCATCCTGATTCTTCGGAAGAGAAATCCTCAGAGGATGAATCACTAATTATTTTTAATGAATATACTTGCATATAATCATCAAAACTATCTTCAGAGGGAAAATATCCATCTGTTTTTGCTATAGAGATAAGCTTCGCTTTCTCTGGAAATTTTTGTCTATTAGGACATTCGTTAGCATAATGCCCTTCTTCAGAGCATATCCAACATCTACATTTCTTTTTTCCTTGAGGACAAACCTTAGGTTTTTCTTTTGAGAAGTATTTACCAGGAGTAAATTTTTTCTTTTTACTTTTCCAGAATCTTTTCTTTGGTTTATACCTTTTTTTATATTTCTTTTTGAAATATTTTTTATCTTTTGTTTGCTCACAGCCGAAAGATAACTGTGGGATTTCTGCTAATTTCCTGCAACAGTTTTTGTTGAATCTTTTTAACTGTTTTTGTTTCTTAGAGAAATCACAATATGCAGCAACTTCTTCTTTAACAATTTTAGTAGCAAACCCTAAAGAATGCATTGTTAAACCGTTTTTCTCTTTATTCCATCTTTCTTTGGCTTTTTCACCTACGATTGGAATTTTCATTAAGTAGACTTCTACCCAAGAGTGGTATTCTCCTGTACTTAATTTATATAAATTTGTTTCGAACAAACAGGTGAATTCGTCTAGAAGACAGATGTCACATAACTGTGCTCTTGTTAAGTTTTGTCTTGCTTTTTCAAGCAATTTCTGGTTTTCTAGATCTTTATTAGAAAAGAAATCAAGGCCTAAAAACATAGTGTATAAGGCGTTAATAATTTGTTCAAAAAGATCAATACCATCTAAATCCTCATTCCAGGAGGTTCCTTTGATAAAATCTTGTATTATTCCCGCGGACTTATGCTCTATTAGTAGTAACAAGGTTTTAGCATTAGAGAATTCTTCTTCATTAGACTGAATTATCAGGCTAATTTCGGTATTCCATTTATCAATTATCTCTTTTCTTTTTTCGAGGTCAAAGATACAGTCAATTTTTATAGTGTCAATGGCAGTAGAGCTTCCATTGTTAGCACTAGGTATTCCCTTATGATATGGCATAGAGAATTCAGCTTTTGCTTTTTTATAGCGTGTTCTACCATAACTAGTACTAGCTTGATGCATTCTAGTATTTTGTTTTGGAATTTCATCTTCTTCTGAAGAATCTTCTTCCTCTTCTGTTTTAGGCTCTGGAATAGCCAAAACTGTTTCTTTTGGGAAATATTTTTCGTTCAAATTTTTATTTTCAAAAATTTTTTTCTCGCATTCATCTTCACTTAAAGACAAAAGTTGAACGAGTTCATTGATTTGATCCACTGGAAGGGTATCTAATTGCTCATTAAAAACTTGTTCTAATTTTTGCGTAATAGAATTCATTTTGAATTAAGCTGTAGAAAATATAATTTCTTTTTCTTCAAGAACTTGTAAATGATTCTTAATATCATATAAGGCTGAGAATTCTTTAGCAAGATTGTTAAGCCTTTCATGAGGATCCATATTGATGTCGTTTATCAAGTAATGAATTCTTATTTGTATGGAGTGAATGAGTATTCTATATTCATTCTTTTTAGATTGAATATTTCTAAAGGCTATTTTTAAATAATTTTTTATCATTGCCTTATTTTGACTTTTGAAGGTCTTCTTCATTAGAGTTAAAAGGCCAAGTTAGCGCGTTTGGACTTTTGGAATTTCCTAATGATGGATTTCCCACGTTGAAGTTAGGAAAAGAGTATTTCTGAGATTTTTCAGAAATTTTTTCTTTTTGCCTTACGGATGTTGAAGGCTGTGTTTTTTCGTGATTATCAATTTTTTCTAAGACATCTTTGATAATTTTTGCCGCAATGACTTCTAAATTTTCTTTAGTAGCCATGTTGTCTATTTTATTAATTAATTCTTCTATTTTTATGAGTGAACTCATATTATTCTTAGAGAATATATGTTTATTTATGCTTCAATTTCTCCTTCTAAAGAAGCTATAGTATTTAAAATTAGTTTTGAGGACATTATATCCCAACAACTTCTTTTAAAATTTCTCCGTACTTATCTATCCTTTCAGACATAGACCTCATTAATTGAAGTTCACTGTTACCAGCTTCTCTTAAATGTGAAGAGATTCCTGCATAACTATGTCGTGGTTTAGACACAAGTATTTGTTTGTTTCGAGCAATATCGATTGCCCAATTTTCTCGTAACTGTGAAGGTTCTGAAAACTTACTTCCTTCTACGGTTCCGATTTCTGAAAATACATCTTCTATAGTTATATTCTCTTTTTCTTTATACTCAATTGAATGAGTACTATTTGTTAAAGCATATGAGATTAAATAATTAATCGTAAATACTTTATTTCCTGGTTCCATCAGGTCGGTTCTTTCACACTGATGTATGAAACTTAAAGTTTTATCGAAATCTTTTGAATCTCGATGTAAGGCAAATTTAGGATAAACAGTAAACATAAATTTACCATATGCTAAATTTCCTTGTATAGCTCCTAGGAGAGCGTCTTGTCTATTGATAATTCTATTATCAACTAAAGCCATTTTTATTGGAAAATTAATTCCATCTCTAAATTGTGCTTTTAGGAGAATTTTTACAGCTCCTATATGTACCATAGAGAGGGACTTTCTTAAATCTGGTTTTATTTGCAAAAGTCTTTTTGCAATTTCTCCCTTTGTTAGAAGTGGTAAATACACTTCTCCAGATGTATTTTTTATATCCACTGAGATTTCTTCCGTGTTGAAACAATAGAAGATTTTATTTTTTCTAGTAAAAGCTCTTGAAACAAGACTTTGTAAATTATTAGGTTGGTTAAAAACTTGCTTGGAGTTAAGCTTAAATTTAAGCTTGTTAATTTTTGATAATTGATCAGAATTAATCATGTAGTCTGATGAAAAACCTTTTTCATTTTCACTGAAATTTATTATTTCAGTTGTTTGTTGTTCTGACTCTTCAGAATCTTTTGAAAACAAAAGTTTGTTTTCCATTTTTTAAAGAGTTTCTATATACTCTTATTTTTTAAAAAAGAGCAACGAGGCTCTGATACCATTATTTGATGCCTTATCTGATGTCATTATTTGATGTAAACAAAAATGAAATCAAACAAACACAAGAGGCAACACAATGCCATTCTTCACATTTTGTCAAAATGAGAACTCAGAACCCCATAAGTCAAAAACTTTAAGGATAATTCTAATCCTAGAGAAGGTTTATAAGAACATTTTCTAACTTTAGGACGCCATTATATTATTGTGTACACTCACTTCTCTCTCACATTCGCCCTACTCTCTTTGTCTCTCCTATTGCTCCTTCCCTCACCTTTTTCATTTGTTCATGTCATATTTTCTGAACATTTACGCTCTTTCTTTCACCTAGTAATTTCCAAGTCATTTTTGAACGTACATATTAATTAAGATAGAGTTTAAGAAAACACACCTACATAGACATCGACACATACATATGTCTTAACACCATGCACCCGGAAACATAACACATGTATAAACAAATTAATAAAAAAAACTATTAAAACGGATTTATCCACCAACCAAATAAAGAGAGCATATATAATTGAGCAGTTGGTTCTAACTTTTTAGTAAATGCGAATGAACCATTGAACCTAAACGCCCTTTCACCTGCACCCTCCACGTACCCCCACCCCTAACGTGTCACCATCTTTTGACGTCGGAAACCACTGTCAACATCCGCCACCATCTCCATAAATACTCACCTCCCCCACTACCATAACAACAAAACAAACCATGACTCCACAAAGTCACACCATGCATCCACCCAATAACATCCACCTCCAATTCGTTAACATATGCTACAAACTCAAGGTTGAGAAAAACAACAACAATGGTCTCGTTCATAACCTGTTTAAAGTTAAAGGAGCCACGGGTGCTCATGTGATCCAAGAACAAACCATCTTGAACGGGATCACTGGCATGGTGCACCCGGGTGAGCTTATGGCTGTTTTGGGTCCGTCTGGAAGCGGGAAATCAACCCTTCTTAACGCTTTAGCCGGAAGGTTACCCCAACATTACTTCACCGGAACAGTACTCGCCAACGGCAGGAAAATCACAAAAGCGGTTCTCAAAAGAACCGGTTTTGTCACGCAGGACGACGTTCTGTACCCGCACCTTACGGTGCGGGAAACGTTGATATTCTGCGCACTACTTCGTCTCCCGACGAGTTTATCTCGTCGGGAGAAGACCGAGGTTGCGGACTCGGTTATATCCGAGCTCGGGTTATCGAAATGCGAGAACACAATAATTGGGAACACGTTTATACGGGGCGTATCGGGCGGGGAAAGGAAGCGTGTGAGTATCGCACACGAGATGTTAATGAACCCGAGTTTGCTAATACTTGATGAGCCCACGTCGGGTCTAGACTCGACAGCGGCTCATCGTCTGGTGTTAACCCTAGCAGGGTTGGCCCACCAGAAAGGAAAGACGATTGTGACGTCAGTTCACCAACCGTCTAGCCGGGTGTTTCAGATGTTCGATTCGGTACTGGTATTGTCTGAAGGATGTTGTATTTACTTTGGTAAAGGTTCGGAAGCGATGAGATATTTTGAGTCCGTTGGTTTCCGGCCATCTTTTCCGATGAATCCTGCCGACTTTTTGCTTGATCTTGCTAATGGTACGTTTCATCTGTCCCATGTTTAACTTATTCCGACTTTATGTTATGTTATGTTAGTGTTCGCTTTTATTTAATTTGTATTTTGTCGCGGATCCTTAAACATTAAACAACTATTTGTTCCCGTCAAATGAAATAAGTTAGATATGATATATTTAATTTATTATATTTTAGGAACATTATAATAGAGTTTGGGGCTGTCACCTCTGGCCGCTAGAGTGTAGAGGACCAACTTGGTGATTGTGTCAGAAGGTCGTGATAGAGCTTGAGATTTTGTGAATATTTTTGATTTAAAATTACGTAAAATTTAATATCATATTATCCAAAATTGTACTTTTATCAAGTTGGCTGGCCAGTGCCAGATCCTGTGGATTGTATTAACGTGGATGTATGATAATGGGACATGTGTAGTATTCGTTCAGTGTTTCCGGAAACTGAAAGAAAATTTATTTGCGACTTGTGTCTATTTATATCGATTCGTTGGTTCCCAAAGTCGTCTGGATTTAGATTTTATTATGAAATGAAATAATATCTTCAAAGTTACATCGATTATTGAACCGGTCTTTCTATAGTGATAATTTTATCTAGCGAAACTAGGTTCCATCTTAAATGGTTTAGGGTTTTAGTTAACTTAGGTACTGGTATAGCTTTAAAAGCATATATTTAGGGGGTTGGTTGCTCTCAGCAACCACCAACCGTGCAACCTTTGCCGTTAAGCTACACCACCGCCACTAAGGCGGGTAGGCTGGATAGTAGCATTCCTCTCTTATTTTTGCCAACGAAAGACGAGTAGAGAGGGGAGCAATTGCAAGTGTGTGCGGAGGAGAGGGGAGAGAGAGGGCACTTGCCGCCACCCACTCATGTAACGCTGCCGTTAGAGAAAGGATGCTAGCAGATTCCTTTGGATACCCCTAAGTTGTCGACCTTCGGTTGCATCTCCGACAGGTTCCTTTGGTGAAGGCCTCTACCCCTTTAGGAAGTGAAGTTACCTATTATAAAAAAACGAGTCGGTCAATATTTTATGAATATAATACTATATTAATTTTCAAAATTCATAGAATTAACGTCATTTATATAAATCTACAATATATACAAAATATGAAGCCTGAAATAAATAAAACATTGAGAATTTTTTTAAGCTCATCCAACCATCGATTCAGTTTGTTTTTCTAACCAATCGATAACACAAAAGTACTCAACTAAATCAACTAAATCGTTATGTAGGCGGTTTCTAGTTAGGTTGATAACATTGTTTTAAAGTGTTGCCAAACAAATTTAAACACTTCACGCTAATTTAATGGTCTAATTCTGTTACGGCTCCCCGTAAATTATGGGTCGAGTAAAGAGTGAGGAAGACTTTGCTTTAAAACAAAATTTAATTTGTGGATTTAACCTAATTTTTAGCAACTTTAGAGCATTCTCATCCGGTTCCCTATCCCTATATCCATATATATCATATAATTACACTAAAAAATACTACATTTCTCTCTCCTGATTAATTAAATAATACTTTTTTATACCTTTTTCATTATAGTTTTCTTTTTCCACTCTATAATTTAACAAAAATTACCACCCTTTCCCCAAATTTATAAAAAATAACTACATTTTCTCTCTTCATCCTATAATTTACACTCACAACCACTCAAAACCCTACCCTATAATTTACAAACTCCCCTCACAAACATTTAGGAAACCGGATGAGAATTCTCTAAATACTAATGGTGGTATAATTATTTTGAATAAAATATATTCCAAATCAAGTTATATGCGTTTTTGTCACGAAAGCCAATTTTATCATGATTTTGAAATGTGATCTTTTCCTCAAAGTGAACTAGCAATAGGACATGTCACCAATAAAGCAAGTATTTAATATCTTTTTGTAAATGTTGGTAGTGGAAAAGAAAGTTTTTCATACCTTTTTCGTTTTAAAAAACTTTAGAGAAAGCAACATTTTTAATGATTCTTTAATATTTATTACTAGATTTTATCCATGTATTACGGAGGGTTGTTATACATTATTCGTTTTTAATATTTATATATGTATATTTGGATTTTAATTTTTATTTATTGTAAAAAAGTTAATAATTAACATACTTGAGTTTTGATAATGAAATGGTTTCACAAATAATGATATGTTATAATCCTGTTTAAAAGTTATATGGGTTTTGTGATACCCATTACCCGTTTATTTTATTTATTATAAAATTGTTTCTTAATTATAAATAATATATATATATATATATATATATATATATATATTTTAATAAAATAGGATATTAATTTTTAGTGTATACCTATTTTATAGGATTTTCATATCAAATATTTGATTAGATTAATTTTTAATATAATATATGTTATAACCCGTTTAAGAGCTATCTAGGTTTGGTGAGATATTTACCCGTGAATTCGGGTTAAATGCGTGAGAAGCCTTTATTTACAAATAAAGCAAAATGGCTTGAGAAAATGGTTGTTTTACATTTTTCGTTTTTTAATATTTATTTTTTGGATTTTAATTTTCTGTATTGTAAGAAAGTTAATAATATACTCAGGGTTTGATGATGAAAATGTTTCATAAATAAATGATATGTTATAACCCGTTTAAAAGCTATCTGGATTTGGTGACCCATGACCAGCTTATTTTTTTACTATAAAATTGTTTATTAATTATAAATAATATCTTTTTCTTTTTAAATTGGATATTAAATTTTAGTATATCCCTATTTTATAGGATTTTCATATCATATAATTGGTAAGATTAATTTTTAATTTAAGGAGACGTTATAACCCATTTAAGAGCTATCTGGATTTGGTAAGACTCATACCCATGAATTTTGGTTAAGTCAGTGAGAGGCCTCCATTTAAAAATTAAGCAATCTGGTGACTTTCGTAAAAGGGAGGAGCGACCATTTCGCGACATGTAGGATTTTATGGGTTTCGTTTATATATATTATATAGATATGATTATATGATAAAAAAATTATTTAAATCCCAATTTTCTTAATAAATGTATTAAATTAAATACATATAACACTATTGGAATTAGAATTGGAATTTGATACTAGATTAGATACCAAATTGGTTTTATAATCAGTGCTTATAAGTTGTCGTAAGATAAATTAAACAAAAATAAAGTCATAAGAGGAATATGACAACATTGCTTACGTATAACAACATTACTTTCTTTTTAATCTTTTTATCTATAACTTTTTTTTTCTTTTGAAATGGGATTGCTCGAGTCAGGTTGTTTCTGTGAATTCCTTAAAATTTCGAGGTTTGGGATGAAGAAAAAAAAAGCTCTAAAATCATGTTTTTAACCATTTGATAAATAATTTAACATTTTAACAATTTTACCAATAGGGTCATTTCTAATATCCAATATGGACGAAAACAAAAAATACAAAACAAGTTACTAAAATGGTTTATTTAGGAAGAGTTTTTTCTTTTACATATAAAAAAAAGAAAACCATTAATGAGAATATATATATATATTGGTGCCCTGCTTGCGGTGCGCGCATATAATGTATATATGTGTGGGCAAAAGTAAAATTGCACTAATTTTGACGTTATTTTACTAATTTTGTGAAAATAACGTTAAAAGTGATGGAAGGTTAATCAGGCATCATGTGGTGGCGTTGATAGCCGAAAGACAAGGGTACATGCACCAATCAGCCGGCGTCCCGATGATTGAGTGCTATGTGCCTTATGTAATATGTCCAAGGCTTGATGCAAAACTACTATCGAGCCGGGGGTCTCACCGGAAGCAGCCTCTCTATCCCCATGGGGTAGAGGTAAGGCTGTCTACATCTTACCCTCCTCAGACCCTACCATAGCTTTGCTATTGGTGGGATATACTGAGTACGATGACGATGATGATATATATATATATATATTACTTTTTTAACAATTACTGAGTAGGCTAGGTTTGGGCCGGCCCAAACCCTCCTTTTTGAGCCGGTCCTGGGTCATTAGTTCAAGTGTTCAACCGTCTAGTTTATGACACCTAACCAATTGAGTCATTGGTTATTCCTAAGTTTAATAAATAAGTAGTACACTTTAAAATCTCATATACAAGGAAAGCTTTTTAGTGCACTCACATGTTACGTGAGGGTCCGTAATACCATTAAAGGAAGACGATAAAGTGGCTCATAGTGGGACGTTGTCGTTTACTCCATTAGCGACTATTTTGAGTGCAACAACTTTTCTTTTATCTTTTGATTCTTTTTACACACATCATCTTCGACTTAATTGGTTTGTGCCAGATATAATTTGATGTACGATTGAACGTTTGTGCTAATTCGATTCATTTCGTGCTGACCAGGTGTTTGGCAACACGACACGACATCCGACAAAGAAAGACCGAACATAAAGCAGACTTTAATATCTTCGTACAATGATGTGCTCGCGCCAAAAGTTAAGGAAGCGTGTTTGGACACACAGTTCAAAGATCATATATTTTTAAAGAATAAAGAACAGAAAAACCATAGGATATGTAAATGCGCAAGCAGTGTCACGACGTGGTTTCACCAATTCGTCGTGCTCATGCATAGAAGTTTGAAAGAAAGGAAACACGAGACTTTCAACCCGCTTCGGGTATTCCAAGTTATGGCAGCCTCGTTGTTGTCGGGTTTCATGTGGTGGCATTCGGATTTCCGGGACATTCAAGATCGGCTCGGTTTATTATTCTTCTTTTCGATCTTTTGGGGCGTATTCCCGTCATTCAATGCAGTGTTTGCATTCCCGCAAGACCGCGCAGTCTTCACGAAGGAACGTGCATCAGGGATATACTCGCTTTCCTCATACTTTATGGCCCGAATTGTTGGTGACGCGCCTATGGAACTAATTTTACCCACCATGTTTATCTCCATCACTTACTGGATGTGCGGGTTAAAACCCGAACTCGGTGCCTTCATCTTAACCGTATTGATCTTGCTAGCATACGTTCTTGTTTCACAAGGGCTTGGGTTCGCGGTTGGGGCGATTATAATGGATGCTAAACAAGCATCCACGGTAGTAACCGTGACCATGCTTGCATTCGTTTTAACTGGAGGGTATTACGTTCATAAAGTCCCAGGTTTCATGGCTTGGATGAAATACATATCTTCGACGTTTTACAGCTACAGATTACTCATCCGTGTCCAATATGGTCAAGGACGGGACATATGGTATTTGTTGGGTTGTTTTCAATATCACAATAAACACGCAAGTTGCAAGTTTATCGAAGATGATATTGAAGGTCAATTGTCGACGAGTACGTGCATAGGTATTTTGCTTATTATGTTCTTTGGTTATAGATTATTGGCTTACCTTGCTCTTAGGCGAATCAAGGCATGAACCGCTTGTGACTGTAACGGTGTTTTGTGACATGATATTGGCAATAGTAGTAGGACGAAACGCGACAATATGTCGCGAGTGACGGATTCAAGAAAAAGGACTTGAATAAATGTGAAGATGGAATCTATTTTATTTTAAAATGTCTTTGTTTGATGATGACAGAAAGAAATGATTTTTTTTTTTTTTTTTTTGCATTATTGATAGTACTTATTTACATGATTGGAGATATTCCCTTTCGTAAAATTCGTCAGGGACATAGCATAGTGAATTAGTGTTTGGCATATATAGCAATAGTTGCTATCAAATGAGTTGCTTTGTGATGGTCTTGCTTCTGGCATGGAAAGATGAGATTCGACACTACACCGCCACTTAGACGACACAAAGATCTTCTCTATCCGCACTGTTTCTTGGGTCCGATCACTAGATTTAAGGATTTTTTTAGCAACACGTACATATGTAACACCTACTTGAGAAATTCGTTCAAAACTCTAATTTGCAAAATGTAGTCCCAACCTTTTACATTTCTTTGTGTTAACAAAGACAGAACTAAAAAAGTTTAGCATTACAAAAATATACAATAAGATGGCATGCATCTCAAAATCTAAGTGTTCAAGATTGGAATGTGCAACTGAACTTGAGTAACTTTGTAGAGAGAAAAGAAAAGGTTTTGAGTGACCTTAGTGATACATGATGAAAAACTCGGCCACCAAATTCTATGATGTTTTCCATTAATATTATTACAATAGACCCTAACTAATCTATTTTCTCCAATGCATGGATGTTTGAAAATGATTTGGAAGGGATTTTACTCTATGACGTAATAATTGAAGCCATTTTTATTTTTTTGCAAAAGAAGAGTACATAAAAGCTTCACAGTTGTACTCCAAAATGAAAGAAATGGGTGTTCATCTTGAAGTTAAATGTTAATTTACTTAAAAAATCTTGATAAGGAGGACATGTTTTCTTACTTACGATGCAAAAGACCATATATGTTAATAAGAAATTTGTGACTACATTAACTAATATGCTTTGACTAGCCCAGTAATTAAGGGGCAATTGATAAACCGCATCATCTCCCTTTGAATATGATAAGGAGCTTATACAAGAGTTAGCATTCTCTTGTATGGACTAGCTTGATAGGGGAAAACATGACATAAAATGTTAAACCTTTAAAAAGGACATAACTTGAGTTATGA
Organism: Bidens hawaiensis; assembly: GCF_021521415.1. Classification (NCBI taxonomy): domain Eukaryota; kingdom Viridiplantae; phylum Streptophyta; class Magnoliopsida; order Asterales; family Asteraceae; genus Bidens; species Bidens hawaiensis. The sequence continues at coordinate 72,986 of NW_027498011.1, forward strand.
GTGAAGTTATGGGACCATAGACGGGTTGACCCAACTTTCAAACCAAAATTTCATCATTAGGCTCCCATTTCACAAAACAAGACCTTTTCTCCAATTCTAGTTATCTTCAAACTTTTCTAAATTTAATCTCTATTGTTTGTGGGTAATTTTTGTTCTTATTTAGTGTCTTAACTTCAAGTATTTTATAACTTCAGAAATTTGTAAAACCTGTCAAATTTAGAACACCCGCTTATAATCACCATTGTATGTGTTAAGCATTTATAATTTTATAAAATTTCTTCTTACTTGAGAATTATTTCTTTGTTTTTATTTTATTGCTTCCGTGCTTCTTTAGGTGCCTGATTTTTGGAATTGTTACTGATGGGTTCTTTAGATGCCTCAACTTTTAGAATTGCAATGATAGTGGAAGATGTGCCATTAATGTATGGGGACAATACTTATCTATATGTGACGTTAGTAGATTCTTATACTTAGCAAATGCACCCATGGCTCTTTATGTTGTAAGAAATGTGATTTTGAAGGAAATGCTTCCAACATGCTTGATAAGATTTATGCAATTTTAAGGGAACATTCGGTCAAGTTATTGGGTGACAGGCTTACTACTTTAATTGAAGATAGTTGTGCTACAATTTATATGCTAGGGGCCTTAGTCACATCCTAAGATAAGCTTTTTTAAAGTTTAGTTCTGCAACCAAACATAAACATAATATTGAATTGGGTTCAACTAAATCATAATTCATAAGTACCATTTTCTCCGTATAGAATCTTAACATGCCTTGGTATCACTGGTTATGTAATTTAACATAACCACCGGACTTGTTCTTACCTCACTCATTTTAAGTCATCACTAACGAAAAGTTAACCCTCACTAGAGTTCTATAATATCGCATAACATAAGAAATAATAAATGCATATTGTCATAGCGTGTGCAGCACAGAAACGGCCAGGCGAGGCGTTACTACCACCCACACCAACCCACGTCAGCTCATATTCACGCCTCCCTCACGCGCTCCTGTAAAGCTCTACCGCTGTTGCTCTGACGTACCCGTGAGTGGTTCTCCATTACACTTATTCTTAAGATGAAAGATATTTATCTTTCTTGTTTAAACAATTTTGTCGCTTATCCATTAAAAAACATGTTTTTTAGCATTTTCTGGACCAGAAACGTCCATTCTAACATGAAGATAAACCATAATTAAATTAAAAAACCAGACTTCATTCACAAAATCAACCACCTAATCACCATCTTCTCCGTCATCTTAATCACTAAACCAATATCAACCACCCCTGCAACCAGCATAATATTCACAACACTAGGCCGATCAAGATACGCCTTCGACATATTCTCACTCCCACTCGACACCACCGGCAATGAACTCCAACTTACCGACGGCAGCTCCGTTAACTTTAACGGTCACTTCGTGTCTTCCGTTAATCAAAACCCAGTTACCGTTAACCTCGTCTACGTCACTGAACGTAACGGATCGTCATCCATATATCTCGATGCAGTTTCAGTTTCTGGTCTTGACCGCACTGGAAAACGTTCTATCCTTGAAACCGAGTCAACTCGTTCTCAACGTAGACTTGTGGGTGGCAGTGGTGAACGGGTGTCGATGAAGGATAGGCCGAGTTTGGTGGGTGATATATTAATATACGTGTCGACTCATGAGGATACGGGTGTGGGTCGGACGAGTTGGGCTGCGGTGTACTCGACTCAGTTATCGACCGGGTTGACTCGGCGGTTGACTCCTCAAGGGGTAGCTGATTACAGTCCGGCGGTGTCTCCGTCGGGTTTATGGACGGCGGTGGCTTCTTCCGGTGAAAAAGGTTGGGGTGGGGAGGTGGAGGAACTTGATACGGATATATGTTTTCTTGACTCAAGACGGGTCGGGTCGGGTCAAGGTGGTGGAACATGGTGGGTGGCCGAGTTGGGCTGATGACTCGGTGTTTTATTTTCACCGGAGAGGTGACGATGGGTGGTGGAGTGTTTACGTGGCGGTTTTACCGCAGGAAAAGCCTTTTACGGTTGACTCGGTGGTGACTCGGCGAGTCACTCCACCGGGTCTGCACTCGTTCACCCCGGCTGCTTCGTTAAGCAAGAAAAATACCATTGCCGTGGCAACTAGGAGACCCGGTTCAGATTATCGTCATATAGAGCTATATGATGTCGTATCGGGTGAGTTTAAGGAGTTGACCCGATTAGTTGCTCCAAAGGCCCATCATTACAACCCGTTTATATCACCCGACTCGTCTCGGGTCGGGTATCATAAATGTAGAGGGACAGGAAACAATGGGAAGATGGTTAAAAATGACCTGTTTCTTGAGAATATTAGAACCCCAAAACCCGACATTTCTTTATTTCGGATTGACGGGTCATTTCCTTCGTTTTCACCTGACGGGAGTCGGATCGCTTATGTTCGTTTACCAGGCCTTTATGTGGTCAACAGTGACGGGTCAGGTATTCGAGAGATTTCTCCCGATGTTACTGCCTTTTCAACCGCGTGGGACCCGAAGCATAGAGGTGTGATTTACACGAGCGTCGGTCCCACATTTGCGAGTGTGGACACGGATGTTGATATATACTCGGTAGATGCTGATGCTGATGCTGATGAACCGGGTTTTACAAAACTAACCGTTGGGGGACAAAACAACGCGTTTCCATCGGTTTCACCTGATGGGAAATGGGTTGTTTTCAGGTCGGGTCGGTCAGGTAATAAAAACTTGTACATCATGAATGCTATTGAAGGTGAGAAGGGTGGGATAACCCAATTGACTAACGGACCATGGTCGGACACGATGTGTAATTGGTCTCCGTACGGGGACTGGATAGCGTTTGCATCGGACCGTCATAGCCTGGGTTCAGGAAGTTTTAGGTTGTATATGATCCACCCAAATGGAACTGGGTTGCGACACTTGATCCATAGTGGCTCAGCTGGACGTACGAACCACCCGTGGTTCAGTCCAGATGGGACGCACCTTGTTTTCACTTCAGACTATGCAGCTGTTTCAGCTGAGCCGATATCTAATCCACATCACTATCAGCCATATGGAGACATATTTACCATGAAACTTGATGGTTCGGAGTTGACCAGACTGACCCATAATTCTTATGAAGACGGGACCCCGAGCTGGGGCCCCAAATTTATGTCGCCAGAGAACGTGGAGTGGTCAATAGATGAGGAGAAATGCTCGTTTGAGGATTGTCACTGGCTTGCGGTAAGTATCGTACTTGATGAGGCTAAGATCCAGTGTGCCAGTAACAGACTTGATGAGGCTAAGATCCAGTGTGGCGGTTAGATTATTTGCTTATTATAGAATATAGAAGATGTTGATATAGATCATGAGGCACAAATAATATATCCATCGATGCTTGGTTGTACAATACAATCTGTGTAACACATATGTAATTAACATATCCATCGATGTTTTGTACAATAAAATGTGTCATGTTACACGTGTAATTTGTAGTTTGCGTGTCGACAAAGACTAGTAAAGAACGTTGGTCAGAAACACGAGGCGCCACTAATGTAATGCCAAATTCTATAATATGCTGGCGGTGTTGGTTTGATTGCTTTAGTTTATCATAGTGCAATGCTAGTGATTATCCTGTAATAAAATGTTTAAACTAGCATATGCAAATGCACCTTGCCACTAAGGCAAGGTAAACGGGTCTAAGCAGGTTCGGGGAAAGGCGTTTAGGTCAAAACTGGTTTTAGCAAAATGGGTTTAAGTCAAATGAGTCGGTTTTAAAACATATAGATTCGATTTTAAAACGTATAAACTCTGTTCATGTCAAAATGAATTCCTGTCAACAAGAGCTTTGGCTGAAAATAGTAAGAAAAAAAGTAATAAAATGAGTTCACATGCTATATTTTAAAGACAACCATAACGACTCGTGGTGACTGGTTGAGGTTGCTAATATTGATGCAGCAAAGACAGTGAAGGTAGCGTTGCGGCGGGGACAACAGTCATGTTGGTGACAGTGGTCGTGGAGACTGCAACGGCATTTGCGGCATAGCTTATGTTGTGATGGTGCTAGTGATGATGACGGCGGCGGCATTGGCAATAATGGTGATGTCGATAATGACTAGTAAGGATGGTGATCGAAAATGATGATAGATTCATAGGTAGTGTTGGTTCATTTTCACCCATTTTAAGAGTGGCCATGAGTCGGCCCAAATTGACCCGAGTTGACTCGTATAATTCAATATGACCTAAATTGATTCGTTAATACGATTTAAGTTTGCCCAAATAAAAGAGTATGCAATTGTTTGATCAAATATCAACTCATTTTTCAAAAACCTTGGTGTTGATTGCCATATTGCGACACTTGATGTTTATTTATTTTCTTTGATTATCTTTTTTTTAGCTTGTTTTTAATACCTTCACTCAGTCACACATGTGCTGGTGGTGGGAAACATATCTATCTGCATCAGATCAAATGTTGCACTTGCTTCTATGAAGTTGAATATGCACGTCCACTTTGTACCAACTAAATAAGCAAGCAAGTGTGGTAGAAATGGCCCAACTTATTATGGGTACAAATGGATACATCACTTTTGACACCTTTTCAAAAATCATTACAGCGGTTCCTCTTAAGGAATGCAACTCGTGGAAGATGTACAATTTTAATGTTAATTATTATTAGTTTTTGGGCCTACTATCCACACCTTCTATAGGACAACCATCATTCCACTAAGGCTGAGGGGTGCGGAGCGCTAGTCAGGGCGCGTGAGGGCGTTCGCTAGCGCCCCGGGGCGCGAGAGCCACACCACCGGGGCGCGAGAGGGGCGCGAGAGGGGCGCGAGAGCGGAAAACGAGGCAGGCGCGGGCTGGGTAGCGGCTGGGAATGGCGTGATGATGCATGGGATTCCGGAATAGAGCCGTTGGGCTCAATATTATATTAAAAAAAAAAAATTGTTTTTATGTTAATAGATTTTTAATTAACAAAAAATTGAAATCAAATCGTAAAAACTATCTTCTAATTAGTTTTCATGTTAATAGATTTTTAATTAATGTTTTGTTTTTAATAATACGTTTTTTTAATACATTTATAAAAAAAAAAAAAAAAACCGCTCGCGCCCCCTCTCGCGCCCCTCCACACCATGCCCCGGGGCGCTATCACCACTACCAATACCCATCTTATCAAGTTTCTCTCTCTGCCACACGTCACAATATTATTGGATGGCGCCCCCACTCACGCCCCCTCTCGCGCCCCCCACACCCCTCAGCCTAATGTGTTATGGTCATGAAAGTTGATAATTACATATGAAATGATTCAGCCAGCCAAGATGATGCTTTGGACTACGAGCCAGTGAGTGGTTAAACGATGACCAATCTAGGATAACTGGTAGGCCCAGACTTTGACACAATTTGGACTAACCAACAAAAGGCATATCACCGTTAGGTTCGTTACAAGTGTATGTCTCAGTGATCTAACTCTGGTATGAGTAAATGTGGTGGAGATAATGATAAATTAGAAATCACTTAATGGGGTAAGCGTAGATGAGTTAAGGGCATTTGAATGTGCTTACTTGAGGTTGAGGTTTCGTCCATGTTGATATGAATAAAGTTTGATTAAATTATTACTCATTAGTATATGGGTTTTTATCTGATTTTTATCATGTCAGGCCTATCTTGGGATATCCCATTCACTGGTAGGTCATATTGAATTTTGATACTTTATGGTCTACGTCTTACGGGTGTGCATGAAACCGATTCATATTGATATAACCAAACCCTAACATAAATCTATGGTTTGGTTTAATGTTTATCATAAAACCGATTTTTCAGTTTTGAGTTTGATTAAAACCATAAAAACAGAACCTAATGTATGAATTTTTATATTTAATTTTAAATGTTAAGTAATTTATATAAATTTAATAAGTACTTTAGCTTGAATGTATAATAATCAAGTAATCATTAACCAACAAAACTATTTAGGCTCAAATTCCTTTATTTTGAGCCAAATTTTGTTTGGCTTGAAGGTTTCAAGCCCAAATGTTAAAACTGAAACGAACCAGACCCAAATCTAAACCAAACGTTTTTCAAAAACTCAAAAATCAAATTTTCATTTTTGGTTCAATTTACATTGGTCTTAATTCAGTTATGTCACACTAAAACCATAACCAAACAATAATTTTCCGTTGATCGTTTACGCCTTAACAGAATCATCAGTTAGTTGTCTAGTTCGGTTAAGTTAGTTAATTCTGTAATGGTTCGGTTAATTTGGTTATTTGTTCATCGCTATTTATTTCTCGGGCCTTTGTAACTTTTTTTTTGTTTATAGCTTAATATTTTGATTTAAATTGCAAATTCACACCAAAACATTAAGTATTTTCATATTTTGTTTTGAAAGAGATATATTATTTGTGACATATTCGGATTTTAAATTTGACACGGCCAACAATCCAATAAAACGACCGCCACCCCTTTCGGTTCAGTTCAACATCGTTTCTCCCTAACGAATACGTATCACTTTTCAACTTATCCATATAAGGAGGAGTGGTCGCCTAAAGTAGGGGTGAGCATATTTAGGTCCGGACCGAAAAAACTGACAAAACTGACCCTAAATAACCTGAACTCGAACCGACCCTAATTTTGCAAATATAAATTTGGTCCTTAATAGCTAATCTAATCGGTCTCGGGTCGGTCTTCGGTCTTGGGTTGAAGGTAACCGAATTTTGCAAAAAAGGACCGAAAATTTAAACAAACTAATAGGGCCCATGTATCTTAAAGATATGACCCAGGTACATCATTATATGTGACCGACATTTTGACCTAAACGCATTCAAGTTATCAATGCATAAAGATCTAACATGAAGAATTTGCTGGTTTAATTTAACAAATTCAAGGTAAGATCGTAAATATAGTACCTCTGCAAATGGTTCATGGAGAAGATCGGTCACAGTTAATGATCGATGTACTTAACAAACTCTATCGGCACAGTTAAGTTCGTTGTGCTTAAGAACTTCAATATGAAATTACGAACATCAGATTCATATACTTAAGAAACTCGCTAGATTGGGATGATAACAACCAATTTGTTGATTGCATAATCGGTCTCGGTCTTTATTAGAGACCCGATTGGTAGAGACCGACACCGAAGGATACCCGAATGAATCCCCATGTCCAGTCCTCGGTCATGTAGATTTAACTTTTTCGGGTTTCAGTCCGGGTCGGTTAAAACCCGGTTCGGGTTGGTCATTGCAAATTGCGCACCCCTAAAGTTAGGTGTCACACCCCGACCAAAGGCGGCGGAACATGCCGAGGTGTAACGATTGTCCATAAGCACATGACACTAATTAAAGTGACAGTATTTAATAAACTCATTTCATTTCACAACATCGAAAATGTCACATAACAATTATCCATAAAATAACCATAAACAAGATATCACAAAATATGGCAAATTGATATTGTTCATTTTTACTAATATCCTAAGGTCTTTGATGTCATTTTCTTCACAATCATAAATCAACCAAGATGCAAACCTGCAACATTTCATAAAATAAAGTTTGTCAACACAAAGGTCGGTGAGCAATTCATAAGTTTAATCATATTAGTATATAATAAAGATAGCCACAAAACTTGCATACGAAACGATAAATAAAAGTGGTAATTTGGATAAATAGATATCGCTAAACACATTAGTGACACCTAGCTATAAGGGGATGCCAAATAGTCTAGGATTTTATAGTTATCGTTAATTGCATTACGTTAACGACACCTTGCTATAAGGGGATGCCAAATAGTCTAGGATTTTATAGTTCCACCAACCAAAAGCGATAAACACATAGGCATATAAGCATAGAACACCAAATCGAGCAATTATTTAGGTAAAGTATACAACTACGTTTGTGGTTTAAGATTCAAATATAAAGCATTTTGTTGAATAAGTATGAAATGTCACCCCCAAAATAAAAGATGGAAAATGGGGTATGAAGTACTCACCTTCAAGTGGTAAACTTGAAAGATGATAATTTGGAGATTTGTCGGAACGACGAGTTTAACGCACAATGCCTAAAAAGAAAAGAAGTCTTGAATCTAGAAAGGTTGTCTTGAAGGTCTTTAAACAAAATAAATGTTGAGAAATGTAAATAATTAAAGTTTAAGGTTTAAAATGTGACTATTTAATAATTTATAAGAATAACCCTTTAAAAATGTAAGTTTGCTCGAAACCGGGTTAAAGTATCTAACCTTAATATTTACTCAACCTATGTTAAGTAATAAGGTGGGTAAAATGCAAGAATGCAAATCCCTTTGGAATAAAGATACTAAAACGGATTTTTTTTATCGAGTGTTCGGGTTGTCGGTTCGGGTTTTGAAATTGGTCAAACCCAAAGTCAACTTTCCAAAATATTGAATGTTATGAGATAACTCAATAAAATTTAATAAGACTTAACCAAGTATGTAGTTCCATTGTTTTATAACTAACAACGCACGTTAAGCGAGTGTTCGGTTTTGTCGGTCCAAACTTTGTTATGAAATCAAGTTGGATCCAACATTTCCAAGTACTTAAGAAAATATTTAAAAATCAATATGTAACTATTTTTAAAGAAATATACAAGTCTTGATGGCTAAAAAAACACACTTGTGTGTCTTAAGCGAGCAAGAATCGGTTTGGTTCGGTTTCCATCTCACAACAAGTTCATAGATGGTTTCCACATGTCCAAACACTAAAGAACTTGTATAATAATGTACAAATAAAAAAAATACCAAAAGTTAACAATAAAGTATTTAAACAAAAGTTCAGTTTTCGGTTCTGATCGTGTTTCGGGTTAAGACCGAGGTAAGATTCTACAAACCCATAACCATAGAATTTGTAAAAATGATTTTAGAAACTTAGATCTAACACTAAGTATGTTTAAACAAACAAAACTAGTAACAAAGTTCGGTTTACGGTTTAGAGCTATTTACGGTTAAACCGAAGCATAGACTTTTAAAAACCCATAACCATGGAACTTGTAAACATGACCAACAAACTAAAATAAACAAGATTAATATCTATGAACAAATTATATAGATGTATATATATCAAGGACACGAAGTCCTCCATGAAGCCTTGCCTTATGGGGTCCGAAACCTCACCGACCGGAATCGGAGAAGTAACTACCAAAGGTAAACAAGGGGTGTATATTATATATATGTTGCACAACCATAAACAAGTATTAATAAGGCTACATAAACTAATTAAGATGAAAGACCAAAATCCTTCAAGAACACTTAAGAAGATAACCTTTAATCTTTGATGTTTGAGAGAGTTTTTTTTTTTTTTTTGAGTTGTAGCAAGGGAAAATGAAGAGAAAAGGTGGTGTATATATAGGGTAATGTTGGTGGTCAAATATGGGTGTGAGACACAAGAGTTTTAATGCAAAATGGATCAAGACAAAAACACAAAACAACAAAAAAATAAATAAATAAATAATAAATAAATAAAAATAAAAATAAAAATAGGATGTTTTCAAGACCCAACAAGTGTGAAACAATATTGTGACATAAATCCATCATTTTGATTATAACATAAGCTTCGGTTTACAAATCGGGTCGGTTTACATAATAAACAAATACAAAAACGAATACAAACAAGACCCGAAATTGACGAATGTCACATTAGGACTGTTCAAAGGGTAAGACCCTACCCTTTTACCTAATACCCTACCCGGACCCTTTACCCTGTTAGGAAGAAATGTGGACTCGAGACCCTACCTCTAAACAATAAAAGGGTCAGGTATAAATAAGGGTTTCAAGAGTCCAACTCTTTACCCTTTAAAGCAGTAATCACAGCTCCTTTTCTGCATTTACTAGTTGCATATCTCATATTGACTTTAATATATGAATCCTAGAACAATTATACTTTCATTTAATAATACAATTTACTCTAACTTTGAAAGTTTATCAACCATTTGAACCGATACAAATAATATTCAC